>NC_072384.2:112796166-113098428 GCF_028885625.2 Pongo pygmaeus | reverse complement strand
GAAGTTTATCTTTTAAACTTTGAACCCTCAATTTAAACTTTAATTATTAGAATATATATTTAGCAATTTTAGGTACTATAGAATTTTTAGATAATCTCTGTTTGGAATCTTAAAAATATGGGGCTTGCGATGAAATGTGAATAATAGGTAGGCTTCACAAATAAAAAGAGAAGGGAAGAGAGAGGTCCAGGCTGGCACCATATGGCTTCAGCCATAGAAATGGGTTTGACTTGTTCAGGAGTCTAGGAGGAATTAACCTAGGCTGCAGCAAATCTGAGATTGGTTGAACAGGTAAAGTGGTGGCCAGATTATAGAAGAACTTGTATAAGTGTTTTTCATTTAAAAATATTAGGCTTGGCTGGATGTGATGGCTCACGCCTATAATCCCAGCATTTTGGGAGGCTGAGGTGGTCTAATGATTTCAGGTCAGGAGTTCAAGACCAGCCTGGCCAACATGGTGAAATCCCGTCTCTACTAAAAACACAAACAAATTAGTTGGGCATGGTCACTCACACCTGTAATCTCAGCTACTCGGGAGGCTGAGGCAGGAGAATCTCTTGAACCTGGGAGATGGAGGTTGCAGTGAGCCGAGATCGTGCCACTGCACTCCAGACTGGGCAACAAAGTGAGATTTCACCCCAAAGTAAATAAATAAATAAATAAACGAAATGAATAAAATAGATAAAAATAAAAGTAAAATAAAATATTAGATGGGTGCAAAAGTAATCGCAGTTTTTGCCACCCACGTAATATATTATATTGGAGTATAATGTGCATACTTATGATTTACTTTGATGCACTGAGTATTGTTATTATGATTTAGTTTAGATATCTATCTTAGGACATTATGAGATAATCTTTGTTCCTCATCCTAGGGTGACATATACCTAGAGGCCCCTGTGCCCTGTGGAGACGGTAGGAGGCATAGGTATATAAATGAGTAATAGGAATATTTTGCAAAGTCTTCAAACAACACAAGCTCATGTAATGAGAGACTTGTGGATTCCATACAAAAAATCCCCGTCATGGAACTTTCATAAAATATAAGAGGCCACCCTGAGCAAGGAAAGGTCACTTGCCATAGCCTTATTTCTGACTAGAGCTAGAAGAAAGAAAGTGAGGTAGCTGGGATGTTTGGATACTGTGGATCCTGCACAGTCAGCTCCTCCAATTCAAATCCTGGGGATGTTTAACAAGTTGATGCCTGGTTGTCTTTGTGATGCTGTGCTGGAAATAAATGTAGTGCCTGGTACTGTGTTGAACTCAATATATTTATCAAATGGTTAACTAAATGAAGACTTGATCTGGTGGCACTCTAAATACTGTTTGAATGTCTCAAATCGGCTTCCTTTCCCATTTGCATCAGCAGACCTTATTGACCTTCCTCATTCTTCTGAGGCCCTGGGCCTTGCTATTTTGACACACATTCTTATTTCCTACTTCAGTGAAGAGAGAGAGGTTATCAGCTGGGATTCCTTTATAAGATTCTCATCCCTTTCTCCAACACCTCCACTGACAGACATATTTACATCTCAACTACCATGTTTCCTTTTCCTTTATTCATGACAAAGAACTCTTCTGGTGCTGTCGACTTTCAGGGACATTCCTCTATCAATGGGTAATCCATGACAGTCTCTCCCTCCTGTATTTTCAAACTCAACAATCTTCAATTTAATTTAACCTTTATTAAGGATGAGAAAAAACAGCTGAGCAAATAAATATATATTCTAATATTCAAGTCAAAACCGTGCTCAGTAATATGAACATCTCCCTGCCTGCCACTATTGCCAGGATGTTACGGAAGAAAATAGCAGGGAGCGTTTACTTTTAGATTTGTTTGTCAAGGACACTCTCTCTAAAGAGATGACTCTTAACTAAGACATGCCAAAAGAGGAGTCAGTCATGCAGAGAGAGGAGAATGGAAGAAACGACTGAACAAAGGCTCTGAAGTAAGAAAGGCTTTCCCATTTGACAGCAACTCAAAGAATAAAATTGTGGCTGGAACATAGCAGGGATGTCAGAGGTATGAGATGAGTTAGAAATTCACGCAATAAGCCATTTGGTCTAGGAGGTGAAGTCAGAGGGGAAGGCAGAGGCCAGACCATATTAGGCATTGTAAGGAAAGTTAGTATTTTGGATTTTAGTCTAAGTAAAAGGATAGGATCCATTTTATGTTGTAAGAAAATTACTTTTGCTGCAATACAGAGAGGATGTGGAGGACAGAGGGCAAGACTAGAAGTAGAAAGACTTCTTGGAGACTGCTGAGAACTCCAGATGACAGATGATGATGGTCGAGATGAAGGTGGAGCTGCATACAAGTGGACCCATTCAGGGACTAGTTTTGCATCTGTGATCTCAAGAAGCTGAAGGAGGTCATACTGAATTATCTCATAGTCAACCTATGCATGGGTTATGGCACCATTAAACAGAAGTGCCAGAGAATATGAAAGAGAAAAAAAGAAAAATGGAGAATAATAGAAAAATATAGAGAATAAACCTTTGAAAATGTAGATGAAAATGTTGCTTGGTCTATTGGTTCCAATTCCTCTTGCTACTCAAATGAGGTGAAGTCAAGGGAACTGCTGCCTTCTAAGAGTTAAAGACAAGTGAAATGAAGTTCAGGATTACTTATTTTCTTCACAAGTACCCCATGTCATGGGACTTCTTTTCTTCTGCAGGCTACTCCAGCAAGCCTGTTCTCTTTGGAAATCTCCAGAGGAGACAGAGGTGTCAGTGTCTATGGAAATGTACAACTCACACGTTTGGGAATCTGACATGCCCTTCCAAGAACTCCCTCTTCTACTCCGTTCTACTCCACTATGAGGTCAGTTCCAGGAAAGCTTCCAGCAATCATTTGGTTGGAGAAGAAGATGCAGTCTCCTATTCTTGCAGGTCTCTAAAGCCCAGACACTAAAATTTTCCCTTTGGAGGCTGCTACTTCACTTGGCCTCTAACCATGATTGCTGCATTCTGTAGTAAGCTGATAATTTCTTCCAACATTCATGTCTCAGTTCCCTTTCTCATCCTTTCTTGCATGTTATTGATGGAGTGAGGGAGGAGACAGCAGTAGTTGATTCAAGTAAGTACAACTGTGCTCTTTCCTAGTAAGGCTCCAGTGGAGGTACCTAGAATCCAAGTGCTCACAGTCAACTGCTTTCTTTAGAATGTGGGGTACATAAAATGTATTGCCCTCAAATGTAGGTGTTTGCTAATTGCTGGACAGCAGGAAAATTTCCACACAACCTCCTCTTAGATTTGTTTTGTTTATTTGATTTTGTGACTACCAAAGTTGATATCAAGAACTGGACAAGAGTTCAAAATTCTCTTGCTACCTTCATTGTCTCTTGAATATTTTATGGCTTATGATTGGACACTTACTGGGTCTTAATGCTTCATGTGTTTGTTCTGATATGTCTTCTGGCCATGAGCATTAATTGGATGGTCCTCCATAATTTTTTCTTTGCTAACAGGTCTCTGTTCATTCTTGGCTTTATTTCTACAAATCTGTCACTTTCTCTGGTGGTTCTGGGTACCATTGGTATGTATCAAGATATTTATAGCCACTGACTACTTGCTTTAGGGATGGATATTGTTGTCAGTTTCTTTCTCTTTTTTGGTCCAGTTTTATAAAGTTTGTGATGCACAGTTGGAATAATAGGTAGAGAGAAAGAACTAGTGAAGCAGGATAATAGAAAAATAGAAAGAAAGCTACAGTAAATTTATCAGGAATGGGGCTTTTTGGAGACATTTTGGACTTCAAATTGTGAAAGTCCCAAGGACATCTGTGTGGTACAACAGACTTGAGAAGAAAAGGAGGTTTGGTGAGACAGCGCTGTGGGTTATGAGTGTATTCACAACGATGGTTTCTATGTGGTAAAGATAAACGTAGTGCTTTTACAATTACTTTTTGATGCTGATCTTCAATTCTTGAAACTTAAGTTTGTCCTAGGCTACGCTATGTGACTTTCTGATTTTATTCTAGTTTTACAAAGAAAACATAGCCTGATAATTTCAAAATATCCAATATTTGCTTAAATTAAAATAGGAGAAACCTGGAATCAATGACCTTGTGTTTAGTAGAGCAATTGAATGAGGTTTTAAATCTGCAGATATAGATTATGATAGGCTTTCGCCACCCCATACCCCCCTCACAAGAGGGCAGGGAACAAAAGATAAATTATTTTGCATAAGAAAGTAAAAGAAATAGGGAGGCAGAAGCAAATAGTAAGAAAAGGGGGCAAGGGTTCAGAGAGCCAAAGAGAAGAGGACAATGAGCAAAGAAGGAAGGCAGACAAGACAGAAAGAAATGTCTCTACCCTTAGAGTATAACTGATGAAATTTTAGCACAATGTTGTATAATATTATGTTTTAAGATAGTATCTTACTTGCTGTACTCTAATTCTCTTTGTTATTCCAAATCATTGGAAAATTTGTTTACTGATAAGAGTACTTTGTAAATAGTACTTTGGAGGAATTAAGGTACAGAGGCACATGGGGAAAGCTGCAAAGGAAGGAGACAGAAGACGCAGAAGACAGGGAGCAGAGAGAACACTGATAATTCAGTGAAAGCAAAAAAAAAAAAAAAAAATCCAGACCAGGATATAATGAGCACTCTACCCATCTTTGTGTATTTGGGGGTGGAGTATAGGGAGGCTGAATTTCCCACAGAGTCTGAGACAGGTAGTCATACATTCTATTTAAATATTAAAGGAAATGGTGATATCAGAAGACAAGAGATCTTAGGTACACCCAGGTGGTGAGAACATGAGGTTCATAAATATATGATTTTAACTCAAAGATAAAACCTTGGCTTTTGATGCTGAAAAACTATATTTTGATGCTGAAAAACTACTAATTTTGTAGTAGTTCCAAAATTGCCATGTACAAATAAGGGATATTCACTAGCAGTGTTTACAGTGTATTTGCTTTCTTTCATAACCTATCAGTGTTCAGGACAGTTTAGAAAGCAGCAATCTTTGGTCTATGGGCAAAGCTGATTGCTCATAAGGGGGGGAAAATCCTCTATCAGGAGGTGGAATGTGATACGTGGTTTTTTTGGATTAAAACTTAGAGTAAAACGGACTTATTTTCCATAATTCAGTAATTTAAGGGGCTAATGTTTCAAAGAAGACATTGGAAAACAATTAGTATCTATTTCATTATGCATGGGGTTCCATGTGGAGCTAGAGTCACAAATTTGTAGAGCTAGGAAGAACTTCTGTGACTTTGGCAATGACTTCTAGTGACCCAGCCAATAGCTATTCTCCCCTTTTGCCTTACTAACATAACCTGGTTTTATTCATGGCGGGAGCAACCCATTTAGAAGAGTGTACTGCCTAGCTTTCCCTTTCTCATAGGTACGACCAAGGAATCATAAGTACAAGTCATTGGGAAGGGCTTTGGAGGTGATTTAAAAGGGTACTGCCTTCTTTCTGCCTGGGATATAGATGTGCTGGCCAGAATCTCAGGAAGTATGTAATAGCCATGAAGATCCAGGCCACACAAGAAGGGTGATGAGGCAGAATAATAAGGGCCGTGAAACACCAGTAACATTGTAAGATGGTAATACTTGCACTAGACTCCTTTTACCTGTGAGAAAATAAATGTGTTTCGGTTACTTCTTTGATATTAACAATTGAACACAATCCCTAATTGATGTGGTAATTATTTTGTAAGGTTCCTACATTTTTCATTAAAGGAGGCATGGAGAAGTCAGCTCAGACCCTCTTCAATGTTATTCTTGTTACATTATGTGCATCCAATATGAAATGATAACATAATTCATTATAACATAAAATGTTATAGTCACTTCTCTCTTTGAGACATGTTTGTCAACTGAAGACAACACTTCAAATTAAAAACATTCAGTCCAAAATCTCATAGAATTTTCAATTTATAATTATGAAATGGAAAGCATAGATCAAGTATATTCTCCTGGATTTAAATTATGAATACGGAATCTCATTTGTTTCATTCTTTTATTCATTGATTATCAATTTCTGTTACTATGGTTCAGGTATGGCTCTTATTTCCTTCGATAAATGTAACAGCCTCTTGGCTTTAAACTTGTCCCTGCTGATTCACTCTATATACCTTCTACAAATTAATTTACACTGAAATACATGTTCTCCTTTGTTTAGAAACTTTCAATAGCACCCCATTACTGACTAATTAAAATTCAGACTCTTTAGCCTAGAAATTCTTGAATTTTCTATAGACTACTCTGGCTTGTACACCTTCAAACCCTTGCTCAGACTCTCCCTTTTACCTCTTATTTACCTCTCTGTTCCACCTGTTTCTCAAAGTTCAGCTCCATAACCAATCCAAAGCCAAGTCTCCTTTCTTTGAACTAGGTGATTAAAGCACTTACCATATTTAGCCATTTAGCTCCTGGAGGTCAATTCATCTGGCACCACCTTCTCAGAGTTCCTGTCATCTCTCTGCAGTTTCCTTTCAGCTTTTGTTTTTAAGCATTTGTGTAAACATTGCATTCATTAAAAGTTACAAATTGGATGACTTGGACAGATCTATCATTCTCGCTGCCCAACTTGCTTTAGTCCTAAGTGGAGAATCAGATTTCCTTGCACAGGAAAACAAACAAACAAACAAACAAACAAACAAAAACACCTATCCATTATCACAATAAGATGGACCCAGCTGAAATATGGGTAGAATTACACTAAATTGGCCATTTTGTGTAATTTAAGTTATATATGCGATAAAAAAGTATCTGAGAGGCTTACATAATTCTTATTGAACTGATGTCATTTTGATTCTTTTTTTTTCCAATGTGATCTTAAATTAAACCCAATAATGAATTAGTTCTGCAGAAGGTTGACAAAAAATGGGCACACCAACACTTAACACGTTTCATACAAGTTATATGTTATTGTGAGAAGTTTAGGGGATACAAAGGATATAAGATTTGGGAAGTTTAGAAACTAAGAATCCCACATGTGCGTACTCTTCTTGGAAAACTGGGCTTGGATGGTGGGAGGTCATTTTTTCTGTCTGGGGTGAAGTCCTGCTAGGTCTTGCATAGCCCACATAGGAATTATTAAGGTTCTTATATCCTAACCATATCACCCCAAAACTCCAGGAGTTACTTTACATGATTGCCACAACTACATTTAAGGCACCATGTCACCTGGCCCTCACATCTCAGTTTTTGGTACAATTAGAATTGAGTAACAAAATGGACTGCAACTATGTTACAACAGGTAAGAGAGTGGTAATGACTTATTCTGTGTTACAGGATTAGGAATTGAGTACTACCAGTTGGCCTAGGGCTTATCGCAGTTTAAAACTCAGTTTTCTTTCCGGCTGGTGATGTGTGTTTGTGTATATATCTTATTACATATATATCCACATATGCATGCATATGTAGAGAGATTTATACTCTGAAGAGGATAATGCATGCAAATCCAAATATATCCATATGTGTGTGTATGTGTGTGTGTCTATATCTATATCTAATCTACATCTATATATGTTAAAGAAAACCACAAATTACCTGTGTGTGCATAGGCATCTACACACTTATCTTAATAACTTATTAGTTTATCTCCATTGTTGTTTGATCTTCTAGAAGAATATAATAACAAAACAGCTACTTTTGAATGGGGCAGCTTTTTGAGTCATAGGCCGTTTCTATTTCAAAATGACATTGAGGATTAATTTCTCTCATGATCACCTGTTATTATTTTGCTCAGGCTCCTATATGACAGAAAAACACAATAAGTTAGATTTGATTTAAAGACTCTGATATCTAGTGAACTGAAAATCAATGTGTCCTGAGGGAAAGTCATAAATTTGTGAAACAGATTTAGAAAGCATGAGACTTTGTTTCCTTTGCTAAATCTAAAGATCTTAAAGGTTTCCTCTTGGTCTCTTGGTGAATAAGTGGGCCAATTTGTTTATTTATAGGGCTCATCTCACCCAGTAGCTTTTCCTTATTGGATTCTGCTACGCTCTTATTGGAGTAAGAACCATATTGTCTCCTCTAGTGTATGCTGCCTTTAAAAGAGGGAAAATCATGTCCTCTTGAAGACTATGCACATAATAAACATCTATTATCAAGGAAAGAGTGTGGGCCTTTTTAAGCATTAAGGGCTTCATATAAGGTTCACTAAAATAAAGTACTATATAAGATAGGGCATTACAGAACTGACTGAGTGGTAATACCAGATTTTGCCTAGAACTTTGTGTAGGAATTGAGTGAAGTAAATATGCCTTTTTGGGTGGAACATGTCAATTGGAAGAAACCACAATGCAGTGTGTGGGAAACAAAGTGAAAATAGAGTGAACCAAGTTTATATTTGCTATGTGCATGACTTGTTAGCAGGTATTCATATCTGAAAACCTATACATGGATGAGATACTGAGAGCATGGATTATCATTTACTCTGGGGGTAAGGGGTAGAATAATTTTCTATTCATATTTGGTCTGTTAAGAATGAACAAGAAATAGTTTCCCTTTTCATTGTTGGGTGGAACTCAGAGCCATTTGGTTGTAACCTTTGTTTTGCTATACATATTTATCAAGGTGAAGAGCCATATGAGAGCTTCCCATAATAGAACCACATAAGTTAATTATCAGATCTGTAGAATTAGGCTTTTCCTCTATTTAAAGTTTTAAAGGTCTTAAATACTCTTAAAAACCCTGTCTGTAAGTTCTAATCTTTATCAAGTTTTTATCTTTATCTTCGTAGGGTTTTTTTACATATGAATTCTTTGACCCCATCTATTGTATTTGTCACTATTATCTATTGATAACCAAGCTTCCTAAAGAATACAGAATGGAAGATGGGACATCATGTACTTGGAGAAACCTGGGGAAGTTTACTTTCTTTGCTGGAGAAAAAGAGGAATGGTGTTATGTAAGCAATTCAAATTTCACAGCTGGAAGGAAGTTTAGAGAACAGTAAGTTTAGACCCTCAATATAGATAAGAAAATTAAATAAAATACTTGGTCACATAGATAATAAGTGGCAAAGTCAACATTTAGACTTATAAAAACAAGATTATACTTGCTTAAAAGGAAAATATCTAAGTGCATTTTATTTTCCAATTAAAGAGCATCATTGTTTTGTGGACAGAGACTTGGACCAAGTCCAAATACCCAAGCTCTAGCATTCCCTGACCACTCACTGGCTCTGTGACTTTGTATCTCTCCCTCTCTCAACCTCACATTCTTCATCAGTAAAATGAGAACTGACCTCTCATCATAATCTGAATCATCTGAAAAATTAATGACCCTGTATTCATTTACTCTTTCATTCATTTCTTCAGCAAATACTTGTTGAATATCATGGTGTGCAAAACTATGCTAGATATATATGGAAGAGAAAAATAAATAAAACCCAACCCTTGCCTTTAAGGAATGTACAATCTAATATAAAATATAAACTACGAATTTTTTTTAGTATTAAAATTTGAGTGCTCTGTGCTTTTAAATATGAAGTCCTCAGAAATGTACAAAGAGTTTAGAGAAGAAAGGGATTATTTCTCACAGGGAGAGAGCCCTTAGAAGGCTTTATGAAGAAACATTTGTTTTAGCTTTGAAGGATAGATAAGGTTTCATCAGGTAGATATGGTCTGGGTGGGGAGAGGTCAGAAAGGCACCCCAAACACACAGAAGGAACTTTGAGGAAAAGATGCAAAGAAAGAAAGAAAACACAGTTTGTATCTGGAGAACTGGCAGAAGGTCAAATTATTGAATTGGTTGGAGCATAGAATCTGTGAAAGGAAATTAAGACAGATACCTGGAAGGATAGGTTGGAGCTGGGACACAGAAAGTTTCTGACATCAAGATTGTATTAGTCTGTTTTCATGCTGCCATGAAGAAATACCCAAGACTGGGTAATTTATAAAGGACAGAGGTTTAATTGACTCACAGTTCTGCATGGCTGGGGAGGCCTCAGGAAACTTACAGTCATGGTGGAAGGGGAAGCAAACACATCCTTCTTCACGTTGCGGCAGGAAGGTGAAGTGCAGAGTGAAGTGAGGAGCAACTCCTTATAAAATCATCAGATCTCATAAGAACTCACTCACTGTCACTAGAACAGCATGGGGGGACCACCTTCATGATGTAATCACCTCTCACAAGGTCTCTCTCCCAACATGTGGGGATTACAATTCAGATTACCATTCAAGATGAGATTTGGGTGGGGACACAGAGCCAGACTATATCAAGGATCAAAAGCTAGACTCTCTTGAGCTAGGTAGATATTGAGGATACAAACACGAATAAGACATGGTGTCTGCACCCAGGGAATTTGGACTTTATTCAGTGGCAATAGAGGAGCCCTGAAAGTTAGTGACCAGGAGAGTGTCATGGCTGTTTATGAGCTTCAGGAAGATGACTTTGACAACTCCATATGGGATAGATTAAGATGACAAGAAACTGGAGCCAGGGGACTGGATGTAAGGAAATGTAATGTTCAACAGAAAGATCACTGGACCTGGGCTTGCTTGGTGGCAGTGAAATTGAAAAAAGAAGAAATAGTTTAGCTTAGTGGCTCTTAAACATTTTTCCTCAGAAAGAGAGTCTATATGTGAAGTATGCAATTTTACGTGTAATTTCAGGATGTTTACATATCCTGTAAGGTCATCCAGGTACCCCAAGTTAAGAAATACTGGTTTAAAAAGAGACTATGGCAGCTGAATGGCTAGAATATGTTCCATACAACAGGAAGCTGAAAATACTTCTGAGATTGTAAGCCTGGATGCTTGGGAGAACTGCAGAAATAGGGATGTCTAGAAGAAGAGCTGCTTAAGGAAAAAAGTGTTACTCTGTACTCTCTACCCTCTGCTAGGGGCCTTTTTGTAATTTGGCTCTTGCCTTCTTCCACTTTTCTGAACCCTCTACTAAGAGACAGCTGGATTAATTTTAGTGAATGGAGAACAAGTGCTCTAGATTTAGTGTAGTTGAACACACATGGACATATTACTTGCGACATAGGACTCAGGAATCTGCATATCTCTTTCTTATATTCATATGAGTCTTGCATATTTTAATAGCTGGAAATTAATTTCCTTCATTGGTATTCTAAACATGATGAATGTATTCAGTATTCATGTGGCTCTGATATAAAATTATATGGAAATTCTAGTACAATTTTAGTAATTAATGTCTGTCAATTATAAAGGGTTACAATTATAGCACTCACAGGGAATTATGTAGTATATGAAAAATATACAAATAATCAGAGAAATTAATTTCTGATACCCAACCCTTCTGATAAATCAAGGAAACTAATTACTAGGTAATCATAATGTGAAGAATGCTAATAAATGGTCAAGACAGAGGAATACTTTATTTTTAGATAAAAAGAAATATGAAAACAGTTTGAGACTCAATAAGAATAAAATCATTTATAATATCAAATAAATGTTAAATGTGCATTATAATAAAATTTTTGACATGATAAACATTTGGATCAATTTTATAGTTCTAAATCATATATTATAAAAAATTTGGAAGGGAAGTGGCCTCTTCTTAGTAATCATCTAATGCAACAACATTCTCACTTAGCACATGAAGAACTGTAACAGAAAGTGTTATTTTCTCTGTGTTCGGGGACTTACCAGAAGAACTAGTGCTCTGAATTTGGAAGGAAACCTTTATTTTACCATTAAGTCAAAAACTAATTAGTCCATTTTCACACTGCTGTAAAGCTAATACCTGTGACTGGGTAATTCATAAATAAAAGAGATTTAATTGACTCACAGTCCCACACGGCTGGGGAGGCCTCAGGAAACTTACAATTGTGCAGAAGGTGAAGGAAAAGAAAGCATCTTCTTCACATGGTGACAGGAGAGAGGGTGTGCACAAGGGAAACTGCCACTTTTAAAACCATCAGGTCTCGTGAGAACTCCCTTACTATCATCAGAACAGCATGGGGGAAACCGCCCCCACAATCCAATCACCTCTCACCAGGACCCTCCTTGAACTCGTCAGGATTACAGTTTGAGATGAGATTTCGGTGGGGACCTAGAGCCAAACCATATCATTATGGTTCTTACAAATGGTGTTCTTTTGAAGAACTGACGGGGTCGAGGGTGTTGAGTGGTTCTCTTGACAGCCTATGGAGGCAAAGGGCACATTCTCATGCAAATCAACTTTTCCCAAAGCAATTGATAATAAATTAGAAACACTGGAGTCTATAATCCCAACATGTATATAGAATCTTGTTAATAAATTAATAGCTGTGCTACACCTTGCCAAGTAGAGATTTAATCAAAATACTTCAAAGTAATTTTATAAACTCTACTGAATTCTCCATCTATAGGATTTCTCTATACAGTAGAAAGGAAGGAGCCTACTGTTCCTATGCCAAAGAAAGGAGCTCCAACTCAAATGTGTTACATACATCAGACCTGATAGTCTGATATAAAGGTGAAATTAAACAATGATGAAACTCAGTTATCTTATTGTGTATTGACAAAATAGGCATTATATATATTATTACAATTCAGCAAAACTTAATAAAAATCATATAATTACAAATATACAAAATGCTACAAAGGATTTGTCTAGGGTGTTGGGTGATCTGGTCAGTGGTTCTTGCCAGAATCTAAAAAGTTATCTGTCTAGGGCCACTTTTTGCATTACCTCTAAGACGTCTTTGCCCCTGGTGTCTGATTTCTGTCCCTAGGCTGTTAGCCTTCTTCATTTTACTCATAAAAAAGGAATCATAGTGTTTCACAGCTAGAAGGGACTCAGGAGTATTTTTTTCTCAAAGAATGTTTTATGACCAGCTGCATCAGAATTACCTGTGATGTTTATTAAAAAGAGAATGCCCAAGCCCTACCCCAGACCTGCTTAATTTAAATTAGGACTGTGGGAAGATGGGTGACACAATTTTAAAAGCTTCCCAGGTGATTCTTATACCTGCTAAAGTTTGGGATACGTTGATCAGTGTTTCTTAACATCTGGTCCTAGACCAGCAGTATCAGCATCACCTGGAAACTTATTAGAAATGAAAATTTTCAGTGCTTGCCCCAGACATACTGAATCAGAAACTTTGCGGGTAGAGCCTAGCAACCTGCATTTTAACAAGCCCTCTAGATGATTCTACAGTGAGCTAAAACTTGAAAACCATTGAGCCCAGACAACTCCCCAAGTTGGCCTAGAAGGAAACCAAGGCCAAGGCTTATTCACTTTAAACGTGGGTTAATATTTTGAGCAGCAAAATTAATCACAGCGATCCTTTAAAAAACTAATACCTGACTTACTTAAAACTTGAAGTAGACCAAACACATATTGTAACTTTCTATTTTCTTCATATTTATGGGTTAAAGGAGCAGGGATATAACAGTGGTGGTAAAAGAGGGATGAATTTAAGTATGTTTAATGTTTGCATTTTTTTAAAAGTCTTTGAAAACTATGTTGAAGAACGTTTGCAAAAATGGAAGAATTACCTGTAATATGCCGCAAATGCTTTGCATTCACTGGAAGAAACACTCAATTTAAATCTAAATGATGATTTCTAGAAATTTTGGCATGGCAGAACAATTTACACAGTTTATTAGAAATTAGACTATAAAATGTTCAATATTATTCATGTTTTGAGTAGAAAGTACACTTTGTGAAATATTTTATGGTTGCCAATTCAGACATTAGAGCTGGAAAAAGAACTCATTTGGTTTGGAAGATGGTGTCTTTGCCAAAACAGAAGTGATTAAAAGGGCCTGTTCACCTTCATAGTGAGAGATGAAATTCTAGTCAAGCACATCACTGGTGAAATTGGAAATTTCACAATCCCACCACCCCCTTTTAAAAACACAATTGCCATCCAACCCACCATAAACTTTGCCAGAACCCTGGAGCTCATTGTGCAAATACTTTCTGTATCTCGTTTCTTGTAATACCCTCAAATTTCTGAGTGTCAATGAAAAAAGTTTCCAGGGGAGAGATAGTCCAGCCTTGAGGTCCATATCCTGTCATTGATTTCTATACAACACTCTCATCGACTTCAATGGGAGTTCCGCACTTGGATCAATGTCAGGATATGGGCCTTTACATTTAGAACTGAAAGTGTTTTAATAGTGGTTGGCAAACTAGTGATGAATTAGAGTGAAAGACACAAAGAATTGGCTGAAAACTTTCAGACCTATAAGCTACCCTTAACCATTAGCAGAGTTATTATTTTTTTAAAGCAGTGAAAAATTTGTATATGTTGATTTTGGACAGTAAGTTTCCCAATATACTAATTATATTATTCGAGTCTATTCTGGGTTTCTTATAAAAATGGGGAAAGTAACTCCATAAGTGGCTAAGCAATTTGAATTAAATTGTCCTCTGAACCAATGTGTAACAAAAGCATTTGCCTTCATCTCTTGACTTAGAGGCTCACGGTAAGATCAACCATCAGGATTTCATGATTTAGGACATTATTATATCCCTAAAAACTTAACTGGAAGCACTAAAATTTAGCTATTTAACCCCTCTCTTGGGATCTAAATCTGTTCAGGCAAATATGAGACTAAAAAATGAATTCTAAAAATGAATTTTCACGACCTGTTCTGGTAATCCATTCTAAGTGCTTAGCAGTCATAACCATTACATGTTTTCTTTTAGCAAAGTACATATATATATATATATACACATATATAACACATTCTAAGGTGTGTGCGTATATACACATACATGTATATATTATAGTAAGTATTTACAGTCATGTGCTGCATAACAATGTTTCGGTCAAGAACAGACCATGTATATGACAGTGGTTCCATAAGATTATAATATTACATTTTTACCATACCTCGTCTATGTTTAGATATGCAAATACTTACCAATGTGTTACAATTACTTACAGTATGCAGTACCGTAACATGCTATACAAGCTTGTAGCCTAAGAGCAATAGGCTAACCCTATAGCCTAGGTGTGGTGTAAGCCATACCACCTATGTTTGTAAAAGTATACTCTATGATGTTTGCACAATGACCAAATTGCTTAACAATGCATTTATCAGAACATATCCCTGGTGTTAAGCAACACACAATTGTATGTATATATGTATGTGTGTGTTTATATGTGTGTGTAAATGTATGTACTATGGTATATATTATATGTATGTGTGTGTAAGGTTTTTTTATTTCTAAAGAAATGAAAAGAGTATGTGGCCATAATCTCAATCTAGATGAAAAGATTAATTAAAATTTTCAAATCCCTGTCTTCTAGGCTAAATGCTACATGTCAGTTGAAGCTTTCTTCACTTGCCTCATTTACTAATTATTTTACGTCTTTGCTATCCCATTTCTTCTGTCAAAAAGTTATGTGACTATTCGTGTTTATTATGGTATTTTACTGAAGTTAAGTCTTAGTTTTCCACTATAAACCCTCCCAGAGCCTCCTGTAATTGTAAAAGGAAAACACTTAATGCTGAATTTGGAGACAAACATGGCTACAATTCCCAGATTCTCCACTGGATGTATTTACTCACTTAAGTCACTGTTCTTCAGGCTTTGGTGTAAAGAGTATTGGGTGTAAAAGTTTCCCCCTTCAATCTAAATGAGGATTCAGTTATAAATCTCTGTTTTCCTTTCTGACCTTCATCATAATCTCCTCTTGCATGATCATCAGTTTGAGAGAGGGGCAAAAGTTCAAGGTTTTTATTTCAATTGCATCAAAACATCCATCCCCATAATGCTCCCATTCATAGAACAGTCTGCAATTTAAGTTATTGCTAAAGTTACACAAGTCTGCTCTTCAAATCTCATCTATATTCTAATGTGTAGCAATGTGGTTATTTGTAATAGAGATAGTTATGTTTAAAATAAACCTAATGAGGAAAGACTTTTGTAGAAAGGAGTGAGGTACGATTAAATTCTGTGCATTAGAGCAAAAGGACTGGCACTTATGCTTCCATCTTTCTTTTAACTCTCACACTAAACATTGCATATTCTTACTGCCAGGGTTGCAGAGATTAGTTACTGGAAGAGCACATATGTGGGATGGGAGGAGGAAGAAAACCTGTGCCAGGAAAAAGCAGGAAAGAGAATATTTTTGTTAATGGAATAACTGATGAACTCATAATGACAACATTACATAAATGTGTGTACAGAATAGAGAAAAATTGCTAATGTCAATTGAGACATAGAAAATGTGGGCATCGCAAATGAATGTTTTCTCTGTATATATAACTGAATATTTTACTAGTTACTGTCAATCTGTTTTTAAATTGATTTGATTTTAAAGCAAGACGCACTGCACAACTCATTGCACAGAGATTGATAGATAAATTCTGACACAGGCCTCTTCTGTAGTTTGATATAGCCAGCTCCCTACCCAGCACATTTGCGCACCTCAAATAAAAACCAAATGGGGCATTAGTACATAGGACAGAAAGATAAATCCAGGAATTGTCACAACACCAATCGCAGGCAAAACCAAACAGCACTCTAAGAAACAATGAGGGAATAGTTACCATAAAGAAAAAAGTCAGGCCGGGCACAGTGGCTCGCACCTGTAATCCCAGCACTTTGGGAGGCCAGGGCAGGTAGATCACGAGGTCGGGAGTTCAAGACCAACCTGGCCAACATGGTAAAACCTCTTCTCTGCTAAAAATACAAAAATTAGCTGGGCCTGGTGACACGCACCTGTAATCCCAGCTACTAGGGAGGCTGAGGCAGGAGAATTGCTTGAACCCAGGAGGAGGAGGTTGCAGTGAGCCAAGATTGTACCATTGCACTCCAGGCTGGGTAACAGAGCAAGACTCCATCTCAAACAAACAAACAAACAAAAAAAAAAAAAAAAAGAAAAGAAAAGAAAAGAAAAAAGTCAAATATTCTTTGGCTTTTACTGTATTTTCAGACTCTTACCAACCCAGTATCTCCATTCACCATTTCAACATTTGTGTCATTTGACTTACAGGTATCATTTTACCCATATATTAAATAGTTATTGTATTTGTCACTTCAAATAGATTTTGAGAAAAATAATTGTAATTTGTGATGTGTCTGGGATTCTCTAATGATGGAAACAAACCCAAGTAAAATACTGTGATTTAATTGCTCTTTTGAATGCCAACTTCAGAATAAATTAAATCTGTAAGCATTTTTTAAAAAAACTTTCCAAAGCATCAGGTACACCATATATGATTTTAAAAAACCCTGGTAGCAGCATACATATGGACTAAAAACTTGCTAACTTGAAACTTCTTATTTGTTTAAAACATATAAAAATGTATCTGGAAGGCACCTTTCACAAAGTTACACAGACTATGCTTTTAAATTCATTAATATAAGAAGTATTTTTACTAACATTCTTTTTAATGCTTTTTTCTTTATCAATGGATGAAAACTAAGATTTGTTGCTTAATTGCCTTGCATATTGTAGACATGTCATATTTTGCCGAATGAATGTTGGCTCAGTAGCTATCCAAGTTAGTCGTTACTTAAAGACTGAGTTAGTGGTTGTTATCTGTGCAGTTTTAGTTTGTGCTTTATTGGCTCCATACATGGAAAGTTTAAGCTTTCTTTACTCTTGCTTTTTTTTTTTCTTTTGGTGTAGCTGGTCAGTGTGTAAAGCTTCCTTCAGGGTCAATGCAGACTCAAACTAGTGTCATTTAAAGTGATAATCCAGTGAGATTAACTCCACAAAGAAACAGAACAAAATAGAGCATGTGTGTGTGTCTCTGTGTGTGAGTGTGTGCGTATTGTGTGGGAAAGGGAGAAAATGAACTCAATTTTCCATTCTGAAACTGGACAACAGCTCCTAATATAACTTTGTGGATTTATGCCCTCTGCTACCAACCTCAAAGGTACTGTGCTCATGCAAACCAAGTTCCTAGTTTCCATTAGTTTGGGCCTATAACAATGGGTGGCATTTGCTAAGTATAGCCCCACCCAGTAATTTTTCTGGTGTGCAGCTGTGTCTGGGAGCACAGCTGTGCTTCCGTGAGCCCTCCAACATTTTACTATGCAGCTGTGAGAGTTACTTAGGAAATTGTTAAGAGGCAGCTGCAGAAGCTGATGGTTGTAGCAATCTGCTGGAAACTGACCTGAGTCAGGATTCAGTGGTGAACGTGAGAGACTCTTTTTACCTTCGTATTCTGAACACACACTGATATGTGCTCTGGAATCTGAAGGAAACAAGTTGGGCTTCGATGTCTTGTGATATTTTAGCTACTTTCATTATGGATCTCACTTGACTCTCAAAGCATGACTCTATTCAATAGCCTCCAGATATATTAGTCAATTTTCATGTGAATAGTAACATCATGGTAAGGTGTTTGGTTCTGTTTGCGTTTGAGGGCTGAAAAATTTCCCTGTATTAAGTACGTTAAACAAAGTACCAGCTCATGTATTCTTGAAAATCAAATAATATATTTAATATACTGTACTAAGTCAGATTTATCCCCCTAAATTGTCTTCTAAATGCTGATTTATTTTTGTAAGGTTAACATTTTCTATTCATATATTACTTTATATATTAGCTAAATTCTTTATTTTGTTGGCTTAAAAGGTATTTGTGAACACAAATGGATGCTCAGTACCATGCCAAATTTGGTAAAAAATATTAAAAATATAAGATCCATTCTCTGATCTCAAAGACACTCAGGATATAAGTATGAAATTTGACACTGAACTTGACTGAAGCCCCAAATAAAGGATAAAAATGAAGAATACAAGGGAAAACCATCAATGTGTGTTCAAAACTTGAAAGAGTAAGCAGAAACAGAGGAGGATTTCCAACATTAGGTCATACATCAAGAGGGGAAAAAAAAAACGACTTGTAAAACTAGGAGGCCAAGCGCTGTGGCTCACACCTACAATCTCAGCTCTCTGGGAGGCCGGTATGGGAGGACTGTTTGAGGCCAGGAGCTCGAGACCAGCCTAGTCAACATAGTGAGACCCCATCTCTATTTAAAAACAAAACAAAACAAAAAAACCCTTGTGAAACTGTCCTAGAAAGTGGAAAGAGAACTTCATGAGCAATGATAGGAAGGTGGGGAGGAAATCTGGCATGTTCAATAGACATGAACTCTGTGAGGCAGGAGGTACACATTAAGGGAGTTAGAGATTCAGGTCAGATAGATAAGGAATAAGTAGATTATAAGGAGTTTTAAATGCCTGGTTAGTCATCACATTTGATATTGTGTAAATTGGAAAATGTTAGGGGTTTTAACAAAAGGAAAAATCTGCTTATGTTAGGAAGGGTGAATTATTTACCCCCAGAACCTACCATTGGGCCAGATTTAAAGTAAATACTTGGCTAATGTTGAATAATACAATGTTCATTGCTGAATCAAATATCAAGGGCAATCTTAAATGTAGAGTGAATGTAATTGGTATATTTTTCAGAGTTCCAGCAAAAACCAAGTACATTTGCTGATTCTTTGAAGAAATGTTTTAATGAGGTACTATTTACAGAGATACAACCAGATTTAAGATAACTAACAAGGATTATAGAGGCACCTATGGACTAAAAGACATTAGCTCTGGAGACCAAGTTCTGGAAATCAAGTGGTCTGGAGGAAGAAACAAGAGTAGTTGAGCCCAGTTGAGAGTTGGAACCTTGAAAGGGAGACTCCTAAACAGAAGCTGCAGTTCAGTAACCATGCCAATAATGAATGAAAGCAGAAAAGAAATAGAGGACCACATACTTCCACCTCTTTCCTTCTGCAGTATGATCACCTGCTGATAACCCTCACTGGCCAAACCCAGCCAGGAGCCAGAAAGCAAGGGAGAGTAGCTGATGCATTTGGTGGAGTTTGGCCTCCCAGAGCACAGAGCAGTACTAAGATGAACAGAGAAAGGATCTAGAGGGAAATGGTGAATAATCAGCTTTTTCAATGGGTTTTTAAAGATTTTTTAAACTATATTTCTTAACTGTGAAGACAAACATTTTATCTAAAATTGGGTAAGATATTTGTATTGATTTTTTTAACTTATATATGGCTACTTGAAAAGCAATTATGCTTCTCTTTAATACAGCAGGATTCTCTGGTTATAAAAGTGTTTTGACATATCGTGTTAAGAGTAACATGGGTCTAAGTCATGTACAGAGAGTTCATAAGAGAAATTTAGATACCCAATAAAAATATGACAAAATCATTGACCTCGTTATTAATCAAAGAAACAATTAAAGAGTAAATTAATCAAATAAAAAAGAGAAAAAATGTGATTCCATGATTTTCTGATCAAACTGGAATGACAAGAAGAAAGATGAATTCTGAGTTGTTTAGAGTGTAGTCTGACAGAATCTTCTCATATTGATTGTGAGAATGTAAAATTGGTACAATCTTTCTGGAAATCAATTTCGTAATTTATATCAAGAAACTTAACTGAATTCATTTCCTTTGCCCTAAAAAAAATCTATCTAGTAGAATTTATCCTAGAGAAACAGCCATGCAAATTTGCTTTACTGTTAATTAAATAGCAGACATGAACAACAACTTAAATAATTACCAATTTTGAAATGGTTTCAAATGATATAAGTGATTGAGATAGCTCTAAAGGAAATTTATAAAGACAAATGTTAATTACAGTATAAAAAATTACGGAACGAAATGTATTATTTAGCAGGAAAAAAATGGAGAAAGGAGGAAGATTTTAATGATGATCATCCAAATGTTAATAGTGGTAATCTCTGAATGGTGGATTGCTGATAATTTTTTCCTTCTAATTTTCTTTTCTTTTTTTTTTAAATATAACTTAGCAGTAGATATATTAGGTTGGTGCAAAAGTAATTGCGGTTTTTGCCTTTAAAATATTTTTCATTTAGGTAGATGACATTGTTCTGTAGATTTCATTTTTTTCTTACTTTTAAAGAATTTCAGCAATTTGTTTTTAAGATCTATTTACATTGTTGGGCTTACATCTAGTCCTCCGTGTCTTACTTCAGTTTAATATTTCACCTAGAAACAATATAAATTATTTTTATAATCAGAAAAATATAGTGAAATAAAAATACCTTTCTAAAATGCTAGATTGGCATTATATAATCCTGCAGTTAATCCTTAACTTGAAGGAAAGCTTTATTAGAATACAGCGGTCTCTAAGACCTCGCTGAGTATAAGTACAATTTTTTGTTATTAGAAACTTAGATTTTGTGTTTTCTTTGATAATTCAGCAGGCAGAATTCTAAGCTGTAGCTCTTGAGTATTTTATTTTTTGGACAAAGTAAGCAAAGTCATTACTGCTGCACAAGCTAGTTAAACATGGTCTAGAGTAGCAGCTTTCAGACATTTTGATCTCAGCAACATTCTTCACCATGTAAAAAATTATCGAAGAACTCACAGACCTTTTGTTTATGTAAACCACCATGCCTGGCTAATTTTTCATATTTTGTGAAGGCAGTGTCTTATCATGTTGCCCAGGTTGGTCTCTGTCTTAAACTCCTGGGCTCAAGCAACCCTCCTGCCTCGGCCTCCCAAAGTGCTGGGATTACAGGCATGAAACCCTGTACCTGGTCCCAAGAACTTTTTAATATATGAGAATACAGAAGCACATCCATTAGTTGGTAAAGTGATGATGTTATCCCATGTCATATAGCCTCTGGAAAATTCCACAGTCTACTTGTGACAGAAAGGGAATGAAAAAGTCAAACAATATCTTACTTTATTATAAAAATAATTTTCATCTCATGGACCCCTTAAAAAGGTCTTGGGGACTCCAGGGGTTCCTGGATCATCCTGTGAGCAGTGAAGGCTTAGATTTTTTCATTCTCTCGCATTGACACAACTCTCACTAGTTCCCAATCCAGAACCCTGAAATAGCATATGCAAGGGCCTAATCTCATTCAGGAGGTTTAGTCTCAGGATTATATCTTCACCACCCTGATTATGTCAAATTTCTTCTACCATTGCACTTACATATTGAAAAAAAATTATTGGGCAAAAAAAAAAAACCTTGATGTAAAAGTGACTAATGTATTTTCTTATTCAAAAATGAGGAACTGGGTCTGACATATGTTTTGTTCTTTCCACTTATTTTGTTAACTTAATGATATACCTTACCAAGACATAAACATGAAATCATTTTCCCTGGTACTTTAACACAATGTCCTTATTAAAAAAGAATAGCAGTATATGAAATTCAATTTCCAACTTATTGTACTTCTGAAGATTACATCTGGCTTCTTAAACAGGCTAGTCAGTGTGGCACCTATTAGATAATCCTAACAACACCCAGAAAGACAGAACTCCGATACTGAGAGGTGGGAATGGAGACTATCTGCTTGTATCGACGTCATGTGCCCATCTGGCTATATGAAGAGACTGGGAGAAAACAAGGGTTATAAGCTGTTGATACATGTTGAGTAGAGATCCTCGAGCTTATAGGCACTACTGAGTGCCTATAGAATATAGAGAACTGTGAGTTAAATCACTGATTGGGGAGAGAGGGCTGTAGAAAGAATAGAAAGACAAGGCTCTTCAGGAAGAAGTAGGCCATCTTGTTGAGTTGCTGCAGGTAGAATAAAGAGAAGAAACCCAAAAGAACTCAAAATGGAAGTTCAAGAGGGACTTAACTGTGAAACTGAACAGCTATACAGTGCAGAAATATCACTGCAGAAACACAGGTCACCACTGAACGAAACTGCCATGCGGAATTTGTTTTGAAGTCCTCCATTGCCCCTTTCTCTTCTTCCATTGTCTTGTTCCAGTCACAGAACAAAAATTCTCCTAAGAAACTTGCTAAGTTGTTCACCATGATTATTACAATAGCCACCACTTGTTAGGCCCTTGCTATGTGCCAGGTCCGAGCAAGGTGTTTATGTGAATTATCTTAGTTATGTGAATTCTCAGAACAGCTAAGTAAGGTAGGTCCTACTATTTCCTCTATTTCACCCAGGGAAAAATTGAAGTACAGAAAGTTGGAGTAATTTGGCCAGGCGTGGTGGCTCACACCTGTAATCCCAGCACTTTGGGAGGCCGAGGCGGGCAGATCACGAGGTCAGGAGATCGAGACCATCCTGGCTAACACGGTGAAACCCTGTCTCTACTAAAAATACAAAAAATTAGCCAGGCGTGGTGGCAGGCGCCTGTAGTCCCAGCTACTCGGGAGGCTGAGGCAGGAGAATTGCGTGAACCCGGGAGGAGGAGCTTGCAGTGAGCCGAGATCGCGCCACTGCACTCCAGCCTGGGCGACAGAGCGAAACTCTGTCTCAAAAAAAAAAAGAAAGCTGGAGTAATTTACCGGAGGTCACAAAGCCAGTGATGGAGCCGCTAGAAATTTAATGTTACTCCAGCAGAAGAATTTGTGTTTTCGAAGACCAAGTACAGAAGGAAACATTTTACCCAAAAGAATAACTCTCTAAAAGTGGAGTTTTAGGTACTTTATCTTCCTGAGATAGGACAAGACTGAATTTTTTCTTTCTTTTTTTTTTTTTTTTTTTTGACGGAGTCTCACTCTGTCACCAGGCTGGAGTGCAGAGTGGCGTGATCTCGGTTCACTGCAACTTCTGCCTCCCGGGTTCAAGCGATTCTCCTGCCTCAGCCTCTCGAGTAGCTGGGACTATAGGCACACGCCACCACACCCAGCTAAATTTTGTATTTTTAATAGAGACGGGGTTTCACCATGTTGTCCAAGAATGAATTTTTTTTTTTTTTTTTTTTTTTCCACAGTGATAAAAAGTGGTTTACTTCTGGTCACTGCAAAACCACAAAGCCTTTAAGGACCTCTATCTAGTTTACACTTATTATGAGGAGGTATCATCGATACTATTCTGGGACACAGATGAAGGAGAATTTTCTAAAGATATTTTGTAAAATATGTTTTAAAACTAGAAATGCAAAAACTTTCGGTGCCCTGGGATTCGGAGAGTCCAGAACAATAAAGTCAAAGGTATAACTGTAGTCTCTCAGGAAAGGTTACTGAATATGTTTTAAATTGTATTTGCTTAGGATTGTCCTGATTCTATTGAACTTTGTATGTAACATACATAGCTTGTGTGCCAGGAAGCACTGCCTAAGAAAAAGATGGCTCTGTGAAGCGTGAACTCTTATGGTAGAATACAGCACTATGACCACCGAATAAAGAGGATTAAATAGTAAAACACATTTTGAGCCAGCACAAAAGAACAATGCATGGCACGCTTCCGCCACCTTGTGGAGTGACACATATTTGCATGTCTTTTAGGAACCCAAAGCAATTTTTTCGTAAAGTTTGTTTAAAATAATTAAAGAAATGGCAATATTATTTTCAAACAAGTTGCCCATTATTCTGTGTCCTTAATGATTACAGTGTAATTAAGGCACATTTCTGGTGCCCAGAAGGAACGTTATATGTTTATATACTTTATTTTGGTGATCTAAATAATACCTGTTATTTTTTTAAAAAAGTAGTAATGAAATAATCTTCCTTCCCACCTTTTCCCTAATTTACACCTGCGAAGGGGATATTGAATCAAATCTAATTTAAGATAATACAAACATAAATTGTTTCACATATAATCTTTTAGATTTGGTGAATAATGCATATCATGATCAGTATCCAGGGTTCTATGTTTTTTGTTTTAATATGCATTTGTAAAATTAATGAATATTGGCAGGGCACGGTGGTTGACACCTGTAATCCCAGCACTTTGGGGGCCAAGGCAGGCCGATTACGAGGTCAAGAGATCGAGACCATCCTGGCCAACATGATGAATCCCTGTCTACTAAAAATACAGGCACACGCCTGTAGTCCCAGCACCTTGGGAGACTGAGGCAGAAGAATCACTTGAATCCAGGAGGCGGAGGTTGCAGTGAGCCGAGATCATGCCACTGCACGCCAGCCTGGTGACAGAGTGAGACTCTGTCTCAAACAAAAAAAGTAATGGATACAGGTGTTAGGGTGCTATATAATACTCATAATAGGGGCATGTAAAAAGAAGAAAAAGTGTCAACCGATTGGTGGAACTTTCAAATTTAAAGACAGCCTAAGCCACAGTTTTCTGTTAATTTTGCTTCATTTTGGTAGACTGAAAATTTATATGCTTTAGGTAAAGAAGTCCATATACAGGCAATTTCACTATACCACTTGTTTTGAATTTGAGAATTTTTCATTTAGATTGAAAAGATAAAATTGGGTCACCCAACATCCCAGTTAAATGATGAAGAAAACTATTTCTTCCTTTCCTTTATGTATGTAATCTCTAGTACTCCTATGAAGAATGAATATTTCTGACACTGAGAGCTATTATATTCCAATCAGATATCTTTTGACAGACATTTAGAATTTAGAGATGAAAATACAGTGATAAAATATCATATATTCATAACTAAAGTGCCCTTGTTTAAATGACAATGGAGAGTTTCTGTTCTATAAACAGATTATGGTAAAAAATTTATAAGATGAAACTGTCTTACGTGATTTGTTTAATCAAAAACAATCTGCTCTGGATTTTTTAAAAAGGAATTATCGTCATCATGGCCAGTCTTGAATCTCGGGCTAGGTTTATCCGTAGTGTTTCTCTCATTCCACTTTGTCTAGATAACCTTCCCTCAGGAAGAAAACAATACCTATTTTAGTATAGTTTAAATAAAAATACAGGGGCTGTAAAAATAATACATTGGAAGGTAAACATGGCAGGAATGTGGGGACTATCTACCGTTTTGGATTTTGATTAATTGAAACCATCAGAAGAAGGATGGTATTAAAGAATAAGCAGTCTGGAAATGAACAGGCCTGGGTTTGAATCCTAGCTTGAACACTTACTACCTCAGTGATATTTGGCAAAATGTTCAACCTCTTAGAGCCGTGGTTTTCTCATACTAAATAGCAGTACAGACACTATAGGACTGCTGAGAAAGAAGAATGCAATAGCAACAGTAAAGCAATGATGCATACAAATGGAAGGAGAAGAGGGAGCAAGAAACATATATTGAGCATTTAATCTTTCCCTTTAATAGAATGAAAGACATTGACAGACTAGAATGTATGGGCTACAAGCTTAAACTCAATGAAGTCTCTGGATTAAAATAGAAATGCAAGTTAATTTGTACTCAGACTTAATGGAGTTAGACAGTAGATTCAAAGACATTCAATAAATTCAACAAATGGTTTATCTCATTTACGTCTCTTTCGTTTTACAATACAGTGAGGAATTTATTCTTTTTGGAAGTCCTAGATGCTTTTGCTGAAATTCAATGCTTAAGCTACAAACTTAGGAATCTACTTCCATTTCATACTCACCTTCATGCCCCAAAAGAATCCACCAGCAAATGTGGTCAATTATCTCTCCAAAATATCACTTGCATTCTTTGAATTCTCTCATCTCCGTTGGTGTGCCCTTGTCCGGGTTACCTTCACCTTCAGCTTGGAACATTTAAACGCTCTCCTAACTGGCTCTCTATCCTTTTATTCTTGCCACCTCCAACCTGTGCTTTTATAGAACAGCCAGGGTTTATGTACTTCCCCAACTAAAAATTCCCTTTGGCTTCTCTTTGCACTTACAAAAAAGTCCGTATTTCATATTCTGACTTATAAGACACTACATGATCTGTCCCGTGCTTACTTCTAGGACCCTTTCCCCAGGCCACCAGCACCCAACCCATTATGCCTTTTCACACAAGCCCTCTGCCATATTCCTGGCCCCTGTTGGTCCCTTCCTGCCTGCCTCAGGGTGTTTGCCTTGCACATGCTTCTGCTTCTACGCTTCTACTTCCTTTTGTATGGCTATATGGCTAGCTCTTTCTCATGCTTTATATCACTTCCTCAGCAAGTCCCGATTCCCTTTCCCCAATCTGAAATAGACTTTCTTTCCTTACTTCCTCTTTATATATCTTAGAAAGAATATCAACTACGGACCAGGAACTATTCTAGACACAGGATAAATTAATTAACATAAAGACAAATATCTCAAATAGCTTATATTCTAGTAGAGAAAATAAAATAAATAGCTAAACTGTATAATATGATACTAAGTGCTTTGGAGAAAGAGAAAATGAGAAATGGGGATGAGAAGTTGCTGGGTTAAAAGGAACATTTTATGTTGTACAGTAAGCAAAGTCCTCACTGAGATGATGACATTTGCATAAAGACTTAGAGGAAGCAAGGGGTGAGTCATGCAGATACAGGGGGAAGATCATTCCAGACAGAGGGGAGCAGTAAATGGAAAGACCATAAGGTGGGAATATGCCTGGCATGTTTGAAAAACAGCAAAAGGTCAGCAAATTTGGAGTAGACTCAACTTTTGTCAAACTTACCATAATACACAAGTTAACTAATCCTTTTGTTTGTTTCTCCTGTGTCTGTGATCTCCACCAGAGAGGAGTACTTTCTCTTTTATTCTTTGATATATTCAATATACAAGGCACTCAGTACAATGCCTAACACATAGTAGGTGGTCAATAAAATTGAGAAATGAGTGCTCCTTTCGCCTAGTGATGTTGAAAGCAAATGACTCAACTAGGACATGAGTTGTATAGTGTGGCAGCTCCTGGATTTGTGCATTCCTATGGAGAGATGTTAATGTTAGAGGAGGAGATGCTGGCTGGCTGTGCAGCAGCTCCCCATACATGGGCAGGTCTTTCCAGAAACACTTACAGGAAAGAGCCTGGCTGGAGGCCATGAAATAATAAAGGAAACTGCATGATCCCAAGAGATAATTTTTCAAGTAATTGCAAGTATAGTGATGAATTATTCTTCCCCACTTTATAGGATGAGCATGGACACTTAGAATCAGAGCACTTTACCAAAAGCATGGACTACAGATTAGCTGGAACTTCCTTGTCCTTAGGTCTTCCCTTTGCTAGATCTCTGAAAACATCTCTATCACATTAAATTAAAACATGAATGCGTGGACAATGTGTTTCTTTGCCTTGGTTATATTCTTGTGTCTGTGGATGCCTACTGGTCATTAGTATAAAGAGGCTGATCTTTGTACTATATTGTTTTCTACCTTATCATGGAAATCTCAGAAAAACAATGCCTTATAGGAAGCAATATTTTCTGGCCATTTAAAAATGGGTTTTGCATTAATATAAGGCCAAGAAGATTATCACGTGGGGAAAAAAAATCTAACAGTCTATCTGAGCATGCTCCTAAGGGTTATTCAGAGCTTATTGGATGAGTTCTCTTATCCAAGAAGCAGATTAATTCCAGTGTTTGATGATAAGTTGTCATGATTGGAATAATAGCTATATGGATCCATGTTTCTCCTGCCATCTAGGTTTTGAGTAGATATGGAGACTCCGTCTTAATTTTGCATTCAGGATTTGAAACTCAAATATTAATACTCTTCTCAATCTTGATATCTCTCACTAATTCTGTGAGTGTTCTTCTGCAATTTGCCTTGGTTTCTGTTCCTTTCCTCAGCTTTTCAGGCTACAAGCCCTGTTATTCTTTTCCTTTTCACGGAAGATTTAACTAATTGGAGCTCATTCATTCTCACAGTTTTAGAGATCATCTATACCTCAAGGCGTCCTAAAATCTGAATCTGCCAGCCCTCCTTTCTCTTTGGAGCCTCAGGCCTGTATTTCCAGTTAGTTGCATGTACATTTTTACTAATTTCTTATCATCAGGTACTTCAATCCCAACCTGTAAAACCAAACTAACTTTTTCCCTTTGATCTGTTTCTTGCAATCTTCATTCTCATTTAAAAATATTATTACCGGCCGGGCGCGGTAGCTCACGCCTATGATCACTTTGGGAGGCTGAGGCGGGTGGATCACGAGGTCAGGAGACCAAGACCATCCTGGTTAACACTGTGAAACCCCGTCTCTACTAAAAATACAAAAAAAAAAAAAAAAAAAAATTAGCTGGGCGTGGTGGCATGCGCCTGTAGTCCCAGCTACTCGGGAGGCTGAGGCAGGAGATTTGCTTGAACCCGAGAGGCTGAGGTTGCAGTGAGCTGAGATTGCACCACTGCACTCCAGCCTGGTCGACAGCGTGACTCTGTCTCAAAAAAAAAAAAAAAAAATTATTACCAAACATAGAAATAATGTTAGAAAATTTAAAATTATAATAAGGTGATTCTTCTCCCTCCCTCCATACATTCAGCATTAATTTACTCAACAAATATCAAACACTAGCTGTGCGTCCGGGATGTGAGTAGGCTTTGGGGACAAAATTGTGAGCAAACCCACCTGCCTCATGATGTTGACCCTCTATTCCCATCACTAAGCTCTTTTTATTCTCTATAAAGATATTAGTGCATCACCTCCTCTCCATCTTCATAGTAGTGCATGGTTTATGTTTCAGCATTTCCTGCTTTAATAGTGAATAACTATCAAGTTGGTTTTAGTGCCTCCATCATTTTACCCCTCCAGTCAATCCACATTGCCAACAGTCCTCTCTTTTAAACACAAGCAAATTTGCAACAGTACTTGATCTTCACTTAAGCATCTTTGTTGGATCTCCAAGGTTGACAGAATAATGCGTGTACTCAGACAGGTTTGCCCTGACTTACCTTTCTATTTGCATCTCCTTCTTTCCTTCTCTGCACCTTATATTCCAGGCACACAGAGCTTTTTGCCACATCCTGATTATGTTGCTTTCATGCTACTTCTGTTTAAAAAACCATCTGGGGCCGGGCATGGTGGCTCATGCCTGCAATCCCAGCACTTTAGGAGGCTGAGGCGGGCAGATCATGAGGTGAGGAGTTCGAGACCAGCCTGGCCAACATGGTGAAACCCCGGCTCTACTAAAAATACAAAAATTAGCCAGGCAAGGTGGTGCATGCCTGTAACCCCAGCTACTCAAGGGGCTGAGGCAGGAGAATCGCTTGAACCCAGGAGGCGGAGGTTGCAGTGAGCCGAGATTGTGCCACTGTACTACAGCCTGGGTGACAGAGCAAGACTCCGTCTCAAAAAAAAAAAAAAAAAAAAAAAAAAACCAAATAAAAATAAAGAAAGAAAGTGGGGGAGGGGGGAAGAAGCTGCGCTTTTCAGGTTAAGTGAACTCTTCATAAACATGTAGTAACCAACTCAAGTTTCCCTCTTTCTTTGAAGCCTTCCCTGATCTCCCTGCTTCTCTGTTGCTACATAGAAAAGTTTATTGGATTTATGAATTTTCTTTCTTTTATTACCCCCACCAATAATACATCATTTATGATTTCCAGGTTTAGCTTCTTACGGATGAAGCAAGAAGTAAGAACACTTCTGAAATATTCGAAGCATAGAATCATTATAGATTTTTATGTTTTTTTCCCCTAGTGTTTTTTCCATTGTCTTTCTATCTTCTAGCGGGCCATCTTTACTGAATCTTTCCAAAGCGATGAGTCTAATTGGTTTTCTCCTAACTATACTATTTTGAAGTATTTTCACAGAGTTCGACAACCATTGCCAAAATAAATTTTAGAACACATTTATTACTTCTCCAAAATTCCTGTACTCATTACCAGTCACTCCTTGTTTGTCCCTAAGCCCTCAGCTCTAGGCAACCAGCAATTTACTGTCTGCATGAATTTGTCTATTCTGGATATTTCATGTAAATGAAATCATAAGTGATGTGGCCTTTTGTGTCTGGATATTTCACTTAGCATAATGTTTTCAAGGCTCATGGATATTGTAACATGTATTTGTACTGTATTCATTTTTATGGCTGAACAATATTTCATTGTACTGATATACCATATTTTGTTTATCCATGTATTAGTTGATAGATATTTGTGTTGTTTCTACTTTTGATAATTATGAATAATGTTGCTATAGATGTTTGTGTATAAATTGGTGTGATTAATTTACTTTTCATAGAAATAACTTTCTTTTTTCAGTATTATTTGCATAGTGGTTAAGAGCATGGATTCTAAAGTTAGACTGTGTTCAAATTCTGCAACCAACCATCTATGTGACTTTGGACTAATGTCTGACTTTCTTTTGACCTCAGTTTTCTCACCACTAAAAGGAGTATGATAATAGTATCTTCCTCATAGGATTGTTATTAAATGAGTAAATTTATAGAAAGGGTATAGAACAGTGCCAGGAACATAGTAACTGCTCTATCAATATTTACTATTAATATAATTATTCATGTAATATTTATTAAATTATGTAATTCCAATAACAGGTGGAGCTATTATAGCAATATTGGGAACCAACATAACTCATTCCTGATAAACTTAACTTGTGGAATACCTAGTCTCTGGATGAGGTCATTCAACGTGCAATTCACATTAGTCACTAATTTATGGAGAAAATTAAAATTATTAAAGTTAACCCCTTTGATTACCTAAAGGAAGGTCAGTTAGGAGGGCTTCTACCATATTGAGATTGCTCATAAGGACAAGGTTAAAATTAGATAACATAGATCAAAGGTTAAAATAGATAAAATTACAGACAGTTTTCTGCATTGTATCTTTTTATAGTATATTATTTAATTTGAGACTGCATTTAAAAAAGGAAAGAAACATGGATTTGGAAAGAAGTTGTATCTGTAAGTTTCCAAGTTTCAGGTTAAATATGAGCACTAATGCCAACTACATCTATTTCATAAAATTTTCATATTTAACATCATATTGTTTGTGATGTTCAGAGGTATATTGTGAAATCTGTCTGTGAACTGAAAATTATTATCTGAATTGTTGTTTGAACATTTGAGGATTTGCTTCATGTATAAGTTAAATTTGGTCAGGAAAGTGGAAGATATGGTCTGGCTCTGTATCCCCACCCAAACCTCATCTTGAATTGTAATCCCAATTTTAATCCCCATGAGTTGGGTGAGGAACCTCATGGGAGGTGATAGATCATGGCAGCAGTTCCCCCACGCTGTTCTCATGATAGTAAGTGAGTTCTCATGAAGTCTGATGGTTTCATACATGGCAACAGGAAGGAGAAGTGCAGTGCAAATGGCCCCCATGCCCCTCCATTTGCACTGCACATCTCCTTCCTGTTGCCATGTGAAGAAGGATGTGTTTGCTTCCCCTTCCACCATGATTGTAAGTTTCCTGAGGCTTCCCTAACCCTGCAGAACTGGGAGTCAATTGAACTTCTTTTCTTTATGAATTACCCAGTCTTGGGAAGTTGTTTTATAGCAGCATAAGAACGGACTATTACACCACCCTAGTTATTTACAATAAAAAGGAAGTTAGATGTAGGGAATCTGGAAGGATGAAACTTTGCAAGGGTTGGACCAATAGTTTCAGCTGCCTGCAGTGATCAAAATGGTTACTTCTCAGGAAACTACCCAAAGCCTCAGGCAAAATCTCATGTGAACTCTTGGTCTGGCACACACACCTCTGCAACTGCTACCTGGAAATAGTGGCTTTTCTTTACCTTCTGCCTTCCAAATCCCATAAAAGCTTCTCTCACTGAAGGACTTTAGCCCAGTCCTTACTGGCATAATAATTTGGAAATGCAGTTTGTAGGCTTTACACCCTTGCGACATCAGAAGGTGATCTCAGAAAGCAGGAATGATACAGAGGGCCAAGTAATTTCCAGCAGTGTTTGGTAGTTTGATATTGAAAATATTTCCATTGATACTTAGCACTTGATTGAGCATTATACAAACATTTTTATTTTCCTAAAAATAAATGGCTGGTTCAGAGTGCTAAAATGATGAGCGGGAAAAAAGGAATGACTTCTACAACTGCATGCACATTTGAAAATTTCATTTGAATATTTTCCTTACAAGATGAATGGCTGCCCCTGGGTCTTAGGGTAGCCCCCTCTGATCACCAGTGCCACACCCATGTTTCTCTTTCTTTCCTTCTTTTCTTTTCTCTCTTCTCTTTTCTCTTCTCTTCTCTTCTCTTTTCTCTTTTCTTTCTTTCTTTCTTTCTTGCTTTCTTTGTTTCCTTCCTTCCTTCCTTCCTTCCTGTTTCTTTCTGTCTCTCTCACTCTTTCTCTTTCTCTCTTTTGTGTTCTGGGCCACAGGGCCCCTTCAGGCAAAGGCTGTGAAGAGATATGTGCCATACCCTTTCTGGACTAGCCCTGTGGAGGGAAGTATGCCCTCCTCCCATCCCAGCCCAGGAAGCTGAGTGTTTTGCCCCTCTCAGTGCTCTGAGCATAGGGGCTCCTCCCCTACTCAAGTGTCAGCCACAGGTCTCTGCTCCATACTCCTGAGCTCTATGCTGCAGCCCTGGGGACACCACAGGACATCCTGGGGTCAGATTCCAACTGCAGTTGGCGATCTGATGTGTTCCTGGGTTGCTGCAAAAGTACTCCAGTGGAGCAGCAGAACAAGAAGACTTAACTATCCTAAATATATATGCCCCCAACATTGAAGCACCCAGATTCATAAAACAAGTTCTTTTGGCCCATGAAAATACTTAGAAAAACACACATTAACAGTGGGACACTTAAACACCTCACTGATGCCATTAGAGAGATCATCAAGGCAGAAAACAACAAAAATATTCTGGACTTAAACTTGACATTTGACAAATTGGATCTAACAGACATCTACATAACACGCCACCTAATAACTACAGAATATACATTCTTCTCATCTACACGTGAAACATATTCTAAGATCAACCACATGTTCGGTCATAAAGCAAGTCTCAATAAATTCAAAAAATTGAAATCTTAGCAAGCACACTCTCAGACCACAGTGCAATAAATATAGAAATCAATATCAACAAGAGCTCTCAAAACAACAGAAATACATGCAAATTAAATGACTTACTCCTGGATAACTCTGGGAGGAACACTGAAGTTAGGGCACAAATCAAAAAATTCTCTGAAATTAGTGAAAATAGTGACACAACTTACCAAAATCTCTGGAATGCATCTAAAGCAGTGTTAAGAGGAAAGTTTGTAGCCCTAAATGCCTTCAAGATATTAGAAAGATCTCAAATTAACAACCTAACTTTGTACCTAAAGGAACTAGAAAAAAAGAGCACACCAACTTCAAATCTGGCAGAAGAGAAAAACATAACTAAAATTAGAGAACTTAATGAAATTAAGATGTGAAAATCCATACAAAAGATCAATGAAACCCAGAATTGAATATTCAAAAAAAAAAAAACAAGATTGATAGACCGCTAGCTAGATTAACAAAGAAAAAGATAGAAAATCTAAAAAAGTACAACCAAAAATGACAAAGATAACAACCTATTCCACAGAAATACAAAAGGTCCCCAGAGATTACTTTGAACAGCTTTATGCACACAAATTAGAATACCTAGAAGAAATGGATAAATCGCTGGAAACATACAATCTCCCAAGATTGAATTAGGAAGAGTTTGAAACCCTAAATGGACCAATATTTGGCCCTAAAACTGAATCAGTAATAAAAATTCTACCAACCAAAAAAAGCCGTGGACAAGATGGATCCACAGCTGAATTCTACCCGGTGTATAAGGAGCAACTGATACCAATCCTACTGAAATTATTCTAAAAAAAATGAGGAGGACGGACTCCTCTCTAACTCATTCTATGAAGCCAGCATCTAATACAAAAATCTAGCAGAGACACAATGAAGAAAACAAGCTCAGGTCAATATTCCTGATGAACATAGACACAAAACTTCTAAACAAAATACTAGCTAATCAAATCCAACAGCACATAAAAAAGTTAATTCACCACGATCCAGTAGGCTTTATTCCTGGGATGCAAAATTGGTTTAACATACATAAATCAATAAATTGGTTCACCACATAAAGAGAATCAAAAGCAAAAACCATATTATCATCCCAATAGATGGAGAAAAAGCTTTTGATAAAATGCAACATCACTTCATAATAAAAACCCTCAAGAGACTAGGCATTGAAGGAACACACCTCAAAATAGTAAGAGCCGTCCTTGAGAAACCCACGACCAACATCATACTGAACAGGCAAAAGCTGAAATGAAAACATTCCTCTTGAGAACCAGGATGAGACAAAAATGCCCACTCTCATCTCAACATAGTATTGGAAATTCTAGCCAGAACAATGAGGAAAGAGAAAGAAATAAAAGACATCTAAATAGGAAAAGTGAAAGTCAAACTCTCTCTCTTCACTGATGATATGTTTTTATACTCTGAAAACCCTAAATACTCCACCAAAAGATTATTAGAGCTGATAAACAATTTTAGCAAGGTTTCAGGACACAAAATCAATATACAAAAATCAGTAGTATTTCTTTTGTCTTTTTCTTTTCTTTTTTTTTTCTCTTGAGATGGAGTCTCACTCTGTCTCCTAGGCTGGAGTGCAGTGCCGCGATCTCTGCTCACTGCAAGCTCCGCCTCCCGGGTTCACGCCATTCTCTTGCCTCAGCCTCCCGAGTAGCTGGGACTACAGGCGTCCGCTACCATGCCCGACTAATTTTTTTAATATTTTTAGTAGAGACGGGGTTTCACCGTGTTAACCAGGATGGTCTCGATCTCCTGACCTCGTGATTCGCCCACCTCAGCCTCCCAAAGTGCTGGGATTATAGGCGTGAGCCACCGCGCCCGGCCAAAAATCAGTAGTATTTCTATACACCAATAATATCCAAGCTGAGAGTCAAATCAATAACACAATGCCATTTACAATAGCCATAAAGAAAATGAAATACCTAGGAAAACAGCTAACCAAGGAGGTGAAAGATCTCTACAACGAGAACTACAAAACTACTGATTTCCTGCTGAAGGAAATCAGAGATAACACAGACAAATGGAAAAACATTCCATGCTCATGGATTGGAAGAATCAATATTATTTGGCCAGACTGCCCAAGGTATTATAATTTACAATTTCAATGCTATTCCTGTCAAACTGCCAAAATTATTATTCACAGAATTAGAAAAAACGATTCTAAAATTCAAATGGAATCAAAAAACAGCCTGAATAGCCAAAGGATTCCTAAGCAAATAGAAGATAGCCAGAGGCATCACATTATCCAACTTCAAACTAGACTATAATATTACAGTAACCAAAGCAGCATAGTACTTGTATAAAAACAGACAGAGCAAAGGAACAGAATAGAAAATTCAGAAATAAAGCCACACATCTAGAACCATTTGATCATTGAAAAAGCCAACAAAAACAAGCAATGCAAAATGACTCCCTATTCAATAAATGGTGCTGGGATAATTGGTTACCCATATGCAGAAGAATGAAACTGGACCCTTACCTTTCACAATATACAAAAATTTACTCAAGATGGATTAAAGATTTAAATGTAACATCTCAAACTATAAAAATTCTAGAAGAAAACCTAAGAAATTCCATTCTGGGCATTGACCTTGGCAAATAATTTTTGGCTAAGTTCCCCAAAGAAATTGCAACAACAACAACAACATATTGACAAGTGGGACCCAATTAAACTGAAGAGCTTCTGCACAGCAAAATAAACTATCAGCAGAGTAAACAGAGAGCCTCAGAATGGGAGAAAATATTTGCAAACTTTGCATCTGACAAAAGTCTATTATCCAGAATCTATAAAGAACTTAAAGAAATCAACAAACAAAAACAAGTAACCCCATTAGAAAATGGGCAAAAGGATATGAACAGATATTTCTGAAAATAATAAAGCAGACAACAAACATATGAAAAAATGCTCATGATTACTAATCATCAGATAAATGCAAATCAAAACTACAGTGAGATGCCATCTCACACCTGTCAGAAAAGCAAAAAAGGCTGGTAAAGTTGCAGAGAAAAGGGAAGGTTTATACACTGTTAATGGGAATGTAAGCTAGTTCCGTCACTGGAAAGCAGTTTGGAGAGTTCTCAGAGAACTTAAGACAGAACTACCGGCCAGGCGCAGTGATTCATGCCTGTGACCCCAGCAGTTTGGGAGGCCAAGGCGGGTGGATCACCTGAGGTCAGGAATTCAAGACCAGCCTGACCAATATGGTGAAACCCCACCTCTTATTATTACAAAAAATACAAAAATTAGCTGGGCATGGTGGTGTGTGCCTGTACTCCCAGCTACTCAGGAGGCTGAGAAAGGAGAATTGCTTGAACCCGGGAGGCAGAGGTAGCAGTGAGCTGAGATTGTGCCACTGCACTCCAGCTTGGGTGACAGAGCGAGACTCCATCTCAAAAAAAAAAAAAAGGAACTACCATTCAACCCAGTAATCTGATTACTGGGTATATATACTCAAAGAAAAGTGACCATTATACTAAAAAGACACATGCAGTGATGCACTGATATTATCATTACCATGCTATTCACAGTAGCAAATCTACAGAATCAACCTAGGTGCCCACAAATGGTAGATTTGGATAAAGAAAATATTGTACATATAGATCATGGAGTACTATGCAGCCACAGGAAGGAGGGAAATCATGTCTTTTGCAGCAACGTGGATGGAGCTAGAGGCCATAATCCTAAGTAAATTAACACAGGAACATAAAATCAAATACCACATGTTCTGACTTATTAAGTGGGAGCTAAACGTTGAACACACATGAACATAAACATGGGAACAACAGATATTGTGGATTACTAGAATGTACCTGTTGGGTACTGCGGTCACTACCTAGGTGCGATACACACATGTAACAAACTTGCACAGGTACTCTCTGTATCCAAAATAAAAATTGAGGCTGGGCGTGGTGGCTCACACCTATAATCCCAGCACTTTGGTGATTGTAGGTTGGTGGGTCACTTGAGGTCAGGGGTTCGAGACCAGCCTGGCCAACATGGCAAAACCTCGTCTCTCCTAAAACTACAAAAATTAGCCAAGTGTGGTGGTGCGGACCTGTATTGCCAGCTACTTGGGAGGCTGATGTGGGAGAATCACTTGAACCCTGGAGGTGGAGGTTGCAGTGAGTGGAGATTGTGCCACTGCACTCCAGCCTGGGTGACAGAGTGAGACTCCATTTCATAAATAAATTGAAATAAATTAAATAAATTTTAATAAATTAAAAATTGAAATAATTTTTTAAATAGTTTTCTAATTGAAAAAGAAGATATACAAGTAGCCAACAGGTTCATGAAAAGATACTCATGATTACTAATCCTTTGGGAAATAAAAATTAAAACCATAGTGAGATATCACAGCATACCTGTTAGATTGGCTTTTGTTAAAATGATGAATGATAACTTTGGCAAGGATACGGAGGCAAGTGAAATGTAATCCAATTAATGTAATGTAAATTAGTACAACCCTTATGGAAAATGGTATGGAAGTTCCTCAGAAAACCAACAATAGAACTACCATGTGATTCAGCAATCCCACTTCTGGTAATATACCAAAAGAATTAAATAAATATTTTAAAGAGATATTTTCATCCCATGTTCGCTGCAGCATTATTCACAACAGTCAACATATGAAATCAATCTAAGTGTTCATCAGCAGATGAATGAATAAAGAAATGTGGTGTACAAACACAATGGAATGCTACTCAGCTTTAAAAATGAATGAAATTCTGTCATTTGTGGCAACATGGATGACTCCAGAGGATATTATGCTAAGTGAAACAGCGAGGCACAAAAAGGCAAATACTTCATAATCTTACTTACACGTGGAATCTACAAAAAGTTGAACTCATAAATGTAGAGAGTGGAATGGTGGTTACCAGAAGTTGAAGAAGAAGAAAGGGGAGAGTGAGGGAATTGGGAATTATTGGTCAGAGGGTACAAAGTTCAGCTATTACTACATAGGAGGAATAAGTTTTGATGTCTATTGCACAGGAGGGGAACTATTGTCAGTAATAATGTATGGCATATTTCAAAACAACAAAGAGAGTGAATGTAAAATGTATTACCACTAAGTGTTAAGTGAGGTGATAGATATGTTAGCTTGTATACCTAGAATACAAATTACATGTAATAGAATTATAATTTTTGTCAATTAAAATAATATTAAGTTTAAAAAGAAAATAAATGAATTCCAAGAGAAAGGAGAGTTGGAGGAGGAATCTAGAGATTAAAATGTCTTAAAATGTCATCCGAGGACAATGTAAACCTTATTTCGAAATTACTTCAAACAAAGTATAAAAAGATAATGACCTTTATGGGGCAATTGAAATTTGAACACTTACAGAATATTTGATATTAAGGATTTATTGTTAATTTTTAGGTATAAGAATAATATTGTAGTTAAGTTAAAAATAGTCTTTATCTTTTACAGTAAATACTGGAACATTTATTATTTTTTCTTATATATGTATATATGGTAAAGCAAAAAGAAATCTTACACATATCAGAAAATTTAAAAGCAGAATAATTATAATAATTATTCTTAGTTAAAATTGATGTACTTTTTTTTTTTTGTGACAGAGTCTTGCTCTCTTCCCCATGTTGGAGTGCAGTGGTACAATCTTGGCTCACTGCAGCCTCCACCTCCTGGGTTCAAGCAATTCTCCTGTCTTAGCCTCCTGAGTAGCTGGGACTACAGGCATGAGCCACCATGCCAGACTGAGTTTTGTATTTTTAGTAGAGACCGAGTTTCGCCATGTTGGCCAGACTGGTCTCGAACTCCTGACCTCAAGTGATCCGCCGGCCTCGGCCTCTCAAAGTACTGGGATTACAGGCATGAGCTACCATGCCCAGTCCATATTCATGTACTTTAGTTAGCTCCTTAGTCACAGCTGTCTAATACATGGAACACCATGTATTAATATAATCTTTTATGCATTTTTCATGTATATCACATACTACAACTTGTTGGTATAGAACATGGCCAGTAGCCATAGCAGTCATATTCTTCCTATAATTCCAGATGAAGAGTTAGCTTTTTCTAATCATTTGTGTCCAAGGGACCTACATACAGGCAATGAATGGAAGGCATTAGTTATGTTGAGCCTAGATAGGTTTAGAAAAGCGACATCAGTTATTGCTGGTTGTCTTTCAGATTTTTCATGTCTTAAAATAAGAATTTTTCACTGCCTATGAATGTCATGCATTATTAGATGAGACCATAACTAGCTGGAAGTACAAAGTAAAAATCTTAATCCCAATTCTGACTAAATCTCAACTGTGTTCAAATACTGGTTCCATATTAATTTGTGCAAATTTGATATTTGTAATTTTATATGGCTCAATTCTCTCATCTGTAAAATTGGAATTCTGTGGGAATTGTTGGGAGGCCTAAATATGTTAATAAATGCAAAGCACTTATTACAGTGTCTGACACATATAAAAAATACTAGCAATTACTTTAGTATTCTATAGAGATTTTCCCCCTCCAATACATAGAATTATATTGAAGACTGATTATCCTAAACTTTCAGAGTGTTATTAAATATCTTCAGACATCCCTTTTGACATTTCAGAGACTATGCCATTTCATCAAATGACTTATTAATCATTTAAGTATATTTTAATTTCATTTATTCTATACAGATCATATGTATTGTTGCATCATATTAATTTTTTTCTTCCTGGCTTATTTTTACTATTATAAATAAACTTTGTATTCTAGTTGTAGGGGAAACTTCCTATTTCTTCTTGTATTGATTATAGTGTCACCTTTCTGATTCAAAAAGGAAGAATGTTAGAAAATGTAGCGCTATGAGGTAGAATAGCATAAACGTTAAGGCTATGGACTTTGCAGTCATTAAAATCTAGGTTGAATTTTAGTTTTTCCATTTCCAAACTAAATAATCTCAGGTAAAATTTATGAAAGATATAACCTTTCTGAGACTGTCTTCTTGTTATTGGTGGGCTGCTTCAAGTTCTTGACTTGGTCACACAAAAGAATTTGAGAGAGATTCCAAAGTATAAGTAGACAAAGAAGTTTATTGCAAAGCAACAGTACACTCTGAGAGGCAGAGCAGACTGCTGAAAGTGACAGACAGCCCCTTGTGCCTTAAGGGGAATTCCCTAGCTGTACATACATATTCATAAAATACTGATGAGGTCAAGTCTGCAAAGGCAGACCTGTGGTTGGCACATGCACTCAGCATATACATGCTCTAACATGCATCACATATGTCATTAGCATATAAAATCTCCACCTAGGGGTATGTTTTTTACTATTAAAATGAGGAAAAGGTTACTGTAGGCTAAACCTTGAGCCTAGCTGTGCGTGTGGGACCCCAGAGAAGTCTCCAGCTCCCCTAAGGCAGGAATTTGTAGCTAGTAGCTTCTTGGGCTTTGGTGCAGATTGGATGGAGAGAAGTTACAAAATGAATAAGGGGCTTTTTTTTTCTCTTTCCTGGGGGCCTATCGGGTATCAGGAATTATCGAGCAGTCAGCTGGTATCCTATAGGATTGCTTATCTTGCAAAAGCGTTAGGTGCTGACACGAGGAGTGCAAATGATGCAAAAGGAGCCTGCAGGGCTTCACGCAAGGGGACAAGTCAGTATGGCCTCCTAAACTTACTTATCCTGCCTCATTTCACCATCCAAATGGAGATCTGATTTTCTTCTCAGGGTTATTGTAAGGCTTAAGTAAGCCTACATACCTAAAACAATGAATGCACTATCCAGCATGTAATAAATGTCATAATATGTTCCGGAAACCATTAGTAGAGTTTTACATTCATTTTTAATTCAGTCATTCCAACAACATTATACATAAGACATATACTGTTATCACTGGTATTCAAACAACAAACTGAGGTCCAGAGAAGTCAAGCTATTTATTAGAAGACATGAATTTATACCCACATGTATTTCATGATAGTGGCCAAATTCTTTTTCTTCTTCTTTTTTTTTTTTTTTGGTTAAGTATAGCTTATATAATAAAATGCGGAAATCTTATGAATACAACTTGAACATTTTTTACATTCATATAGACTCTTATAATTACCATGCAGATCAAGGTATGAATTATTTCCATCACATCAGAAGACTCCCTGCATGGGCCATCCAGTCAGTGTCCTCCCTTGCCCTTCCAACATGACCTCTAGTCTGACTTTTAACACTAGAGGTTCCTTTTTTTTTTTTTGAGATGGAGTCTCCCTCTGCCCCAGGCTGGAGTGCAGTGGCACAATCTTGGCTCACTGCAACCTCCAACTCCCTGGTTCAAGTGATTCTCCTGCCTCAGCCTCCCAAGTAGCTGGGATTACAGGCACGCACCACCTTGCCTGGCTAATTTTTGTATTTTTAGTAGAGATGGGGTTTCACCATGTTGGCCAAGAGGGTCTCGATCTCCTAACCTCGTGATCCACCCGCCTTGGCCTCCCAAAATGCTGGGATTACAGATGTGAGCCACCGCACCAGGCCGAGATTAGTTTTACTGTTTTTGAACTTCATACAAATTCAATCCAATGTGCAATCGTTTGTGTCTGGCTTCTTCCACTCATCCTTTTATTTGTGAACTTGATCTCATGCTGTTGTGTATATGAGTAGTTTATTCTTCTCAATTGCGGTGTCCCATTTCATAGTATGATTATATTACAATTTATCCATTTTATTGTTGAAGGACATTTGGGTTGATTCCAGGTTTTATCTTTTCTAAATAAAGCTGTTATAAATATTATTGTTTATGTCTTTTTGTAGGCATATACATTCCTTTGTTTTGTATAAAACCTTAGGAGTTAGATTGCAGTGTCATGGGGTATAGGTTTGCAAATTCTCAAACAGTGCTTGAAGTCTTAAATATGTCATTTTCAACATCATCATCAGCAACAACACTACCATTACTGTTGACAGTTTTAGTAAGTCTGCCTTGCCAATAAGTTATTTGCCCTCTCTGAACAAGAGGGATATCATGTATTTGTGTGAAACCACACTTCCTCTTTTCAGCCCATAGCCTGTTGTCATAGAGGTGGACATCACACTCAAGATGGAATGACCATATTCTCTCTCAAAAATCTGATTGAGACTAAAAGCCATTTACTCTTTGTGGATCTGGAACATGGAAACTTGGGAGTGTAATACAGACATTATGCCAAATAGAGAGGCAAAGACAGCCAAGGTGTACAGAGAGAAGAATTACCCAGTTACACAGAAAGTAAAAGAGAGATACTTCCTGGATTCCTGAGAGTTTTCCAGTTTCTTATTCAAGTATCTAATTAAAGCTTGGTCCTTTATGCTATTTACAGATTCTCTGAAACACTCCTATGTTCACTGAATACATTCATCTCTTTTCCATAAGCTTGCTAGAGTGAGTGTTTGATACCAGTATTCAAAACGTTTTTCTAATACAGTTTTTTTTTTTTTTACCATATTGTTCCTGGAGTTAACTGTGACAATAATTTGGAAAATTATTTCTATTGTATCAATTCACATTCCTCTAATTACAAACATACATAGCAAATGGTACAGCCAATAAATAACAGGAAGGTGATAAATGTTCTGATTTGTGCGGCACTGAAAGTAAAATGTTATGCTTACAATGTCACTGGCAACATCGTTTGACAAATATCAGAGGAGGGCTTCATTTCTTCACAAGGCCTCATGCTCTGTCTGCTGTCTTCAGCTCAAATGGCAACTTTGGTGAGCCCTAAAGGCCCCTCCATTTTCTCAGTGGGTTTTACCACCATATCCCCATAAACCAATACCACGACATCTCCTCACACACAATTCTGTAGCAGAAAATTTACATATGCTTTACTTACCCATACCCAGAGTCAAGATGTTTTCTCCTAAGATACACAGATGTTTACACATCTTTCAACACACATGCAAACAAGAGGGACCCTTAGGAGTTTGTTCTATTGATCCATCACTCCCTTGAGTTAGAGCTCTTGGGAGCAAGAGGTATTTGGAGTCGGTGCATTGAGAAATATTTTGGAAGGACACTGTTGGAGGTCAGAATGCCTCATCTGGAGAGGTGGTGAAGAAGCTATGTAATTTAATTGCTCATTCACCTTCTACCCTCACTGGTCTATTGACCTGATTCGAAAATGAACTTGAATGCTGAAGATTGTTTGCCAATTCAACCTTGGAGAAGCTAAAGGAAGCCTCTTACTCTTTCCATTCTTTTCTCCCACTCTAATCTATTTCTGATTTATATCCAAATGCCATGGGGGATAGGGGTTCATAATTCTGCCAGATGGATTAAACAGATGAATGGAACAAGCTAGCATCTTTCATTCTAACCTTCTTGCTTACTTTAACCTTTTCCCTCACCACCAGTGATATTTCATTCTTTTATAAGAATTTGTTCCAGAGCTTGAGTGACTAGAATCCTGTTGAGGGTTTGGAATCTAAGGAACTGAATTTCAGAATGACTATGAAAAGTTATGTGAGACTCTCAACCCCATTTCAAGGACAAGTCTTGAAGGTCTTTATTATGTTCTTACCTATTGATTCTCTTCATCCTGAGATAGTGTTGACCTCAACCTACTCCCATCTTGTTTCACTTCCTACTCTCTCTTTTAGTCCACTGAAACATGGTGATCATGATTCCTCCACAGGCCCAGGGTGTCTGTGTCTCAAAGTCTTCAGCCACTAGATCATGACCTGAGGCCAGATGGCTACATGTGGAAGTGGTACTCCAGGTGGATTATAGGCAGGCCAAGCACCTTGGTTAGTTAGAGACATGGGAAAAGCAGGGATCCCCAAACATAAGATAAAATGTAAATATTCATAGTAATAACAAATGTTTATTCAAGACTTACTATGTGCCTGGTACTAGTCTAAGCACTGGACATACAGAAGAACTTGGTTAACTTTCACAGCGGTCCTATGACAGATATACTACTATTATCCTCAGAAGAAAAAGGCACAAAGAGGCTAATTACTGTCCAAGTCACAGAGTGAACAAGTGGCTCAGCAGGAATTTGGACTCAAGCCATCTGAATCCAGAGTCCAGACTCTTAATCTCACCTTCCAAATAAAAGAATTAGATATTTCAGGAGGAAAAGTATTGAGTAAAATAAGATCTTGGTGGGCCTAGCCATTATTTTCAAGCATGGAATTATTTTAATTTATAGTTTATCATGGATGCATATCAGGAAAGCACTAAACTCTCTTCTGTGTTTGGGTTCTAGTGTTTTTAGTCAAACCTTGGACTATTATGCTGTGAGGCCTTTGGCGATTTCTCTGAGCTCAGTTTCTTGTTTTGTATAAAAGGGCATTAAAATGTTCATTCTACAGGGGTGTTTGGGAGGACAAAGGTAAAATATTTGCATCATACTGTAGTGCAGTAGCACATTATAAATACTCAGCAAATGATAAAGATAATAAATAATAGCTGTCATTTAATAAGTGGTTATTAGGTGATAGGCAATGCCCATATATTATCTCAAGTAATCATATGGAGGCACACTTATGGAAAAGCACTATCAAGTTAATAATATTTAAATCCCTATGGTAGGACTTACGTTCCTTTCTGTTTCCTGTTTTTTGTTAGCAAGGCTTATTACAGGAGTACTGAGTATCCCCCAAATATTTGACTTTGTATACTTCTCTAAAAGAATTATTCCTAGATCACTAACCTATAAGAAAACAGAAGAGAGTACCATCTGCATGTCAGCGTTATAGAATAGCAACTTTGTACTAGAAAGTATGACTGGCTAATTTAATTCTCTCAGAATGTTTATTCAGATTTTCTTATAGCTCAGTTTCAAAAGGATTCTATGGTCTAAGAATGAATATGTAGAAGATGTTTGGATTGTTTGTTTTTGGAGTGATTTCTGTTTACAATAAGATGAAAATTTAATGAAAAGAAATGTGATTTTTCTGAAGCACTACTGACATGCTTTATCTCTAACTGGTAGGTATAAATTAATGTGAAAAAGGGCAATACATTTTTAAATCTTACATAAAATGGAGGTATCTAAACTTTATTTCTTCTTTGAGTGCTAGGAAAGCTATAGACAGTAATGAAAATAGTGCTACTGTTCCCTCTGCCAGCATCATTCTTGGAGCTTTGACATTTGAATTCACAAGTTAGCTTTTATTTTTAACAGTTGTTGAAAATATATATTTTTAAACTCAGAAGTAATTCCCTTTTTCCTAGCAATTTACGTGTGGCATTTAGTCGCATGATTTTTACCTTTGCTGAATTTTACCTAGAATTATTTGGAAATGTTAACTATTGGGAAAAAAGCATTCCATAATTTCTAATGGGTTATGCCACTAAGTGATCCAGTCTAGAACATGTGTGAATGTGTGTGTATTTGTGTGTGTATATTTGTGTGTATGTGTGTGTGTGTGCATATGTGTGTGTATGTTGACATAGTTGTTCTAATTGAGGTAGCTAATTTATTGTTCAGTATCTAAGGGAAAAAGGTATAAATGCAGAAAATATTCACTATGAACTTGCCGATAATTCAGATATGAATTATTTCATATAGCAGAAGTTCATAAAAATATAGATGGTACAGAACAAAAACCAGTGGAGAAAAAAAAATTGAATTAAATTAAGCCAGCAGCAGCACATTAAATTGCATTAGGATTGACAACAGAGATTTTGTATGGTGTAATAAAGTACTTTCCAAGGTTCTGTGACCTCCTGGATGTACTTGTACAACGACCACAGAACAGGCACGGAAGTGTGACTATCCTTCATATTTGCATTAATGCCAAAGACTATCGTAGAAGTTAATGAAAAGGAAATGTTAGAAAAGATTTCAAGGTTATTCTCACATATTTATGAGAATATTTATGCACGAAGTTATTTATTTAGAATGGGATTGTATCTTAACAACCATAAAACAAGAATACATATGACCTTGGTTGATCCTTTTTTCCACTTCTCAGGCTTCCATTAGTCTTCCTTTTTATTTGTAGTACATCAGAATCTCCATGAATACAGTCTTATTTTCCCCCGGTATTATTTTATTTCAAATTGAAAAAGGGAAATACATATTTTTTTCCTCTCTCTGAGTTTCCACTAGGTGATAAGACCTTGGATAACGAGGATAAAAATGAACAAATACTATCAACTGTCCTTAAGGAATTTTCCGTCACAAATATGTGTGAATGTATCTCACGTTTAGGCAGTTTCATTCTATTTCTATTTTACTTAAATTAAGTGGCCTACTGAATTTATCAAATTTCAATATCTATTGGTATATTCATTTTTTTAATTTGCTGACTTAATAAATCACCTTAATAGATTTACTAATATTAAAATTAAAATATTCCTACATTTCCAAGAAAGCTTCACTTAGTCTTGGGACCTGGTTGTATCAATCCACCACTATATTTAGTTTATGGAGTAGCTATTCAAAATTTTTCATTAGTAGTCATAAGTGAAATCAACCTATAGCTTCCCTTTCTGTCATATTTTAAAACTAAATGTAGGTTCTAAGCTTTGTAAACTTAAATGTGGAGAGGATTTCAACATTTTTCTTTGCAAATACTGTAATAATTCTCTCTTCTCTGAACGACAGGCAGGACTTAACAGAATTCATCTAGACACAGTATATTTTTTAATGCTAAATAATTCAGTCTATTTTTTCCATAATTAACTTATGTTCAATTTTCTACTTCTCTTGGTATAATTGTGGTAACCAATATTTTTCAGAATATATTCCATTTTCTCTAGATTTAAGACTTCTTCAATAGACCTCCTAATTATATACTTTAATCTCTTCCTCATTTATAGTTTTTATCTACTTTTAAATTTCTAAATGAATACCTTTGTTTTTGTCTTTCTTTATTATCAAGCCTATGTTTCCTTTTATTGGTCTTTTCAAAGAAACTATTTTTAATTTTAATTGTTATTTCTATTAATTTTTAGTTTTCTATTTCCTATACAGTCACATTTTTCTAGAGTCATTCCTACTTTTTAATTTATTTTGCTTTTCTTTTTCTTGTTTTCAAAGTTACATAACTGGTTTACTTGTAAATTATTTATTAATGATGGAAATTATTTAAGGCTGTGCATTTTTCTCTAAATAGAGAATTCACTAATCTCATGAGTTTTATGATGATGTTGTCCTATTTATGCTAATTTCTAGACAAGTTGCCATTTTAATTTTTATTTCCTTTTAGTTTAATGGTTATTTGGAATAGTATTTCTTAATTTTAAAATATTTTATTGTTTTGGAGGCCTTATATTTTTATTGTTGCTTTCTAAAATTTTAGACTAATACAGAATACAGAACATAAAAACTTTGATTTTGCAACTAATCTTGATCAGTACTGATGGAACTTTTAAATGTTTTATGAATGAAAAGAGAAAGTGGATATTCTATTTATGAAATCAAAATTCTAGACATATCTATTAATCTGAAATTAGCGATTAAATGACTTCAGTATTTTGTCTCCTGGTTTATTTTTTGTCAAATTCTGAAAAAATGTATTAAAGTGTGTCAGTGTCAGGTTTGATTAACTTTAGCTTCAATTGATAGCATTTTATCTTATATGAAGCAATATTTTTATGACTTGAGGATTCTCCATGTATTATTTATTTCACCATTGTAAATCTATTCTTTCTTGTTCTATTAATGCTTTCTACCTTAAATCTTGTTATATCTACTATTAATATCTCTCTCCTAGTGTTTTTTTCTGGTTTCTTAATTTTCCTGTTTATTTTTAACACATTTTATTCTGTTTCTTACATTTATTTCTTGTAAGTAGTATATATCTGAGATTTCTTTTTAAATGTAATCTTGAAATCTTTGTCAGTGCTGTATTGGCATTCTCAAGGGCAATGATGTTTAATTAATTTTTATCCTCATTAGGCAAGGTCTTCATCACCTGTGGATATTTACAAATGGAAAAATGTAATCACATTTACTTCTGCATATTAACTATTTTTTCCTCCTCAATCTGTTCCCTTCTCCCTCTTTTTATTATTGTTCACATGCTTTATCTCCCAGCTCTAACTTTCTCATGTCTCTTTTTGCTCATATTTTAAAATTTCTTTAATATTTTCTGGTTTATGATGATTCTTCCCTTTACTTTTCTAGTGTTATAATTTAGTGATGACCAATTTTCTTTTCAATTCCTCTATTAAAATATAAATTCAGAAATCATGCTCTTTGATCAATCTCAGGAATTTTTTAGCCTCTAACCATATCTAAGAACCTCAAGATCTCATTGAGATACCATTTTACACAGTTTTGATTGGCAAAAATTAAGAAGTTTCCCTCAAATTTCAGATCACTGAGGTCTCTTATTCATTGCTGGCAGTAATGTAAAATGCATCTACTTTGGAAAACAATTTGGCATTATTTTCTAAGATGAATATTTCCACAAATTGGACTCACAAATTCCCAAGAGGATCTATAAATATATGCACTAAAAGACATGAGAAAGAATGTTTGTAGCATCACTGTTGGTAACAGCAAAAACTAGCACAACCCAAATATACAATAATTGTTGAATAAATTGTAGTACATCCAGTTTTGTTATATAAAAGTGAAAATAAATTAATGCATGGATTTTTTTGCATCAATCTTAGTAACATCAAGTTGAGTCAGAAAGCAAGTACCAGATTCCCTTTTTTAAAAGTTCACAAGACAAGTAAAAGTACAAATATTTAGGCATACCGATGTAAGTATTAAATCCCTAAATAAAATGAAAGAACAAATTTAGAATGCTGGTCATTTCTTTTTTTTTTTTTTTTTGACAGAGTCTCGCTCTGTCGCCCAGGCTGGAGTGCAGTGGCGCGATCTCTGCTCTCCCCAAGCTCCGCCTCCCGGGTTCACGCCATTCTCCTGCCTCAGCCTCATGAGTAGCTGGGACTACAGGCGCCCGCCACCACGCCCGGCTAATTTTTTTGTGTTTTTAGTAGAGACGGGGTTTCACTGTGTTAGCCAAGATGGTCTCGATCTCCTGACCTCGAGATCCGCCTGCCTTGGCCTCCCAAAGTGCTGGGATTACAGGCATGAGCCACTGTGCCCTGCCCGGTGGTCACTTCTATGGACGAGTGACATCCAAATAAATGTAAGTAATTGGTAATATCCTAGATCTTGGGTTAGGCAGTGAGTTTATGAGTCTTCATTTTATTTATTAAAACCAAGTAAAGTGTGCGTGGTAGCTCCCACCTGTAATCCCAACACTTCGGGAAGCTGAGGCAGGAGGACTGCTTAAGCCCAGGGGTTTTAGACCAGCCTGGGCAAGATACCATCTCTAAAAAAATTTTTTCCCATCCGTAGATCGAAAGGTCCATGTTAAAATTAGCTATAGCTGAAATCTAGCTACTACCTGCCTCATCTTCTCAAATCAAGCATTTACTATCAGCTGATCTCTTAGGTCTCCTTATTATTTAATTTTACTTTGCTGAAATGTCTCAATAAGTATTTTTAGAATGGTTCCTTAACATCAACGTATTAAATGCTTGCTTTGTTGCCTTCTTTGTAACTATTTTCTTTGTGGTATTTAATAAAGAAAGTGTTTTTCCTTCATATTTCCTGTACATCAGATCACTGTATCTCTCCTCTCCCAAACTGCACTACAATCTTTCTAATCTGAGAAGAGAATGATTTTTTATCTCTGATAAAATCAGACAAAAAAACTCAGAGAAAAAAGAGAGAAAAATTTAAAAAGACGATCAAAATTGATATACAACAATAAAATGATTTCTTGCTAAAATAAGATTCTCATAAAAATTGAAAATTATCTTGCTATTGGTACACTACTAGTCTTTGTAGTTAACTTTTGGCTGAAAGAATCTTAGTGTGCTCATTCCACATTGTTTCACACTGATTTGGTTCATCTGATTATCTTATCAAGAAAACTAATGGAATCTGACCAAGATCAGTGATTAGAAATTTCAGAGACTGGGACAAGATTTTTTCAGCCAAAAAGAGCTTCTCCCACTGAAAAAGACCAGAATATTGAGTAGACCAGCATACTCTAAACAGAACTTCTAAGAGAATGCACTGGGGGTGGATGGAGAGATGACACAGACACCAGGATTGAAAGGGGAGAAAGCTGGGAACCCTGCACGAAGTTACCAAGTGCCAGAACTTGTTCCTGGCCCTGAACGGCTCCTAAGAAAGGGCTGAGTAAAGTACATAGCAGCCCACTCTTAATGTGGATATCTGGGATCCTAGCTGCAGGAGATCCCATGACCCCCATGGACGTTTGAATTGGCATGGGCTGTTCAACCTGAAAGTCAACAGAGACAGAGCCTGAGTCTGCACAGAGCCCGAGGGATTTGGCATGGGGAAAGCTCTGAAAGAACACAGCCATAGGCACCCATCCCCTAAGGCTCTCTATATTTCTCCTGGTGGCTCTGACATTTGTTAACTGCTGGACCTGGAAAGAGCAGGGCTGTCTTTCCCACAGGGCCGGCGTGAGTCTGATCTGTTTGCCCCTCTGTCTGCTGGCCCCTCTCTGTCCCTGCGTGGACAGTCCTGTGGGAGCAGGCACACAGCACACTCTCCAGTGTTCTGCTGGAGGACATTGACTGGAAACCATCATCATAGCTCTTTTACCAATGGCCCCCACCACCCCACCAGAATGCTTTCAATGATGGTAACTGCCACCCTGCCAGAAGAGCACTTTTGCCAGCATCCTAGGAGCACCTTGCCCCCTAACACAGCTGGTTCTCAATATTGAGAAGCCAGAGGACAAAGCTGTGGGCCCAGTCCCAGACCCCTAGGGTTAGAGCACACAACTCACGAGTGCTGAGCTGAGAATGGGCCCTCTGAAAGCATCCAGAAATGAACCCAATCAACTACACCCAACTTACACCACAGTCAAACTCTGAAGGGAAATGAAGAATATAAAAACAAGAAGGTGCATCCAAAGTACAGCAACTTCAAAAGATAAATGAACATCAGTCCTAACAGATGAGAGAGAACCAGTGCAAGAACTCTGGCAATTGTAAAAGCCAGAGTGTCTCTTTACCTTTAAATGATCACACCTAGCTCCCTAACCATGATTTTAAATGGCTAAAATGACAGACATAGAATTCAGAATCTGGATGGCAAGGAAGCTCAATGAGGTACAGAGAAAGTGGAAACCCAATCCAAGGAAAACATTAAACTGATCCAAGTGTTGAAATATGGCATAGCCATTTTAAGAAAGAACCAAACTGAATTTCTGGAATTGAAAAATTTACTACAGGAATTTCATAATACAATTGGAAGCATTTACAACAGAATAGGCAAATCTGAGGAAAGAATTTCAGAGCTTGAAGAGTGTTTCTTTGAACCAGCACAGGCAACAAAATTAAAGAAAAAAGGAATTTTTAAAAAGTGAACAAAATCTCTTAAGAAATACGGGATTATGTAAAAAGACCAAACCTGTGACTCATTGGCATTTCTGAGAGAGAAGGAGAGAGAATAAGCAGCTTGGAAAATACATTTGAGGATATAGTCTGTGAAAATTTTCCCAATCTTTCTAGAGAAGTTAATATGCAAACCCAAAAAATAACAGACAACCTTGGCTGGATACAATACAAGACAACCATCCCCAAGGCACATAATCATCAGATTCACCAAGATCAGTGCAAAAGAACAAATCTTAAAAGCAGCTATAGAAAAGGTATAAGTTATGTACAGAGGGAACCCCATTGGGCTAACAGTAGACCTCTCAGCAGAGACTTTACAAGCCAGAAGAGATGGCAGGCCTATATTCAGCACCCTTAAAGAAAATAAATTACAATCAATAATTTCATATCCCACCAGAGTAAGTTTTATAAGCGAGGAGAAATAAAATCCTTTTCAGATAAGCAAATACTAAGGGAATTTGCTACCACTATACCAGCCTTCCTTACTCAGAGGTCCTTAAGGGAATGCTAAACATGAAAACAAAAAAAGATACCCGCCACCACAAAAACACACTTAAGTATATAGCCCACAGATGGTATAAAGCAATTACACAACCAAGTCGACATAACAGCCAGTTAACAACATGATGAGAAGATTAAAATCACACATGTCAATACTAACCTTGGAGGTAAATGCTATAAATGTCTCCAGTTAAAGGCATAGAATGGCAAGTTGGATAAAGATGCAAGACCCAACTGTATGATGTCTTCAAGAAATCCTTATCACAAGTAATGACACTCATAAGTCAAAGTAAAGGGATGGAGAAAGATCTATCATGCAAATGGAATAAAAGAGCAAGATTTTCTATTCATATATCAGAAAAAGCAAACTTTAAACCAAAATGATAAAAATTACAAAGAAGGGCATTACCTAATGATAAAGGGTACAATCCAATAAGAAGACTTAACTATCTTGAATATATACACACCCAATGTTGGAGCACCCAGAATCATGAAACAAGTTCTTAGAGACCTACAAAAGGACATAGATAACCACACAATAATAGTGGGAGACTTCAATACCCCACTGACAACTTTAGACAGCATACTAACAAAGATATTTTGGACTTAAACTTAACACTAGACCAATTAGACCTGATAGACATCTACAGACTACGCACTGAATGACAACAGAGTATACACTCTTCTCATCTGCATATGGCACATTCTCTAAGACTGACCACATGCTTGGCCATAAAGCAAGTCTCAACAAATTCAAAAAAGTCAAAATCATACCAACCATACTCTTGGACCACAGTTCAAGAAAAATAGAAATCAATACCAAGAAGATTTCTCAAAACCACACAATAAAATGGAAATTAAACAACTTGCCCCTGAATGACTTTTGGGTAAAGAACAAAATTAAGGCATAAATCAATAAATTCTTTGAAACAAATGAAAACTAATACACAATGTTCCAGAATTTTTGGGACACAGCTAAAGCAGTGTTAAGGGGAAAGCTTATAGCACTTAACACCTACACCAAGAAGATGGAAAGATCTGAAATTAACAACTTAACATTGAACCTGGAGAAACTGGAAAAACAAGATCAAATCAACCCCAAAGCTGGCAAAAAAAGAAAAATAATTAAAATCGGAGCAGATCTGAACACAATTTAGATGTAAAAATCCATACAAATATCAAAAAAACCAAATGTTTGTATTTTGAAGGAATAAACAAGATTGGTAGACCACTAGCTAGGTTAACAAAGAAAAAAAAAAGAGAGGATCCAAATAAGCACAAGAGAAATGACAGAGATGACCTTATAACCAACCCCATAGAAAGGCCAAAACAACTTTAGAAACTATTATGAACACATCTCTGCACACAAACTAGAAACCCTAGAAGTGGAGTAATTCCTGGAAACACATAATCCCCCAAGACTGAACTAGGAAGAAATTGAAATCCTGAACAGACCAATAATGAGTTCCAAAATTGTATCTGTAATAAAAATAACTACCAACCAAAAAAGGCTTTTGACAAGATGGATGGATGCACTTCCAAATTCTACCAGATGTAAAAGAAAAGCTAGTATCCCCTACTGAAATTATTCCAAAAAAATCATTGAGGAGGGATGCCTTCATAACTCATTGTACAAAGGCAGCATCATTCTGATCCCAAAATCTGGCAGTGACACAAGGAAAAAAGAAAACATCAGGCAAACATCCTTGATAAACATAGACACAAAAATCCTCAAGAAAATACGAGCAAACAAAATCCAGCAGCACATAAAAAAGTTATTTCACCACAATCAAGTAGATTTTATTCCTGGGACATAAGGTTGGTTCAACATATGCAAATCAATAAATATGATTCACCACATAAATAAAATTAAAAATAAAAACCATATGATCATTTCAATAGACACAAAAAAGGTTTTTGATAAAATCCAACATTCCTTCATGTTTTAAAAAAAGTCAACAAATTAGGCATTGAAGGGACATACACCGAAATAATAAGATCCATCTCTGACAAACCAACAGCCAACATCCTATTGAACAGGCAAAAGCTGGAAGCATTCCCCTTGGGAAGTGGAACAAGACAAGGATGCCCACTCCCACCACATCTGTTTAACATAGTAAGGAAAGTCCTAGCCAGGCAAGAGAAAGAAATTAAAAGCATCCAAATAGAAGCAGAGGAAGTCAAATTATCTCCTTTTGCAGATGATATGATTCTATCTAGAAAACTCTGAAGACTCTGCCAAAAGGCTATTAGAACTTATAAATGACTTCAGTAAAGTTTTAGAATAGAAAATCATCATATGAAAATGAGTAGCATTTCTATGCAGCAGTAAAATTGAAGCTGAGTACCAAATCAAGAATGCAATCCCATTACAGCAGTCACACAAATAATAAAATACCTATGAATACAGCTAACCAAGGAGGTAAAAGATCTCTACAGTAAAATCACAAAATATGGTTGAAAGAATCAGAGACAATACAAACAAATGGGAAAACATTCCATGCTCATCAATAGGAAGAATCAATATTGTTAAAATGGCCATACTGCCCAAAGTGAATCAATATTGTTAAAATGGTCATACTGCCCAAAGCAGTTTACAGATTTAATGCTATTCCTATCAAACTGCCAACATCATTTTTCATGGAATTAGAAAAGGCTATTCTAAAATTCATATGGAACCAAAAAAAAAAAAGGACCCCAAATAGTCAAAGCAGTCCTAAGCAAAAAGAATAAAGCTGGAAGTATCACACTATGCAACTTCAAACTATACTACAAAGCTACAGTAACCAAAACAGCATGGTATGGTACAAAAACAGACACAAAGACCAATGGAACAGGATAGAAAACCCAGAAATGAAGCCCCACATCTGCAACCATTTGATGTTTGACAAAATCAGCAATAATAAGTGATGGGGAAAGGACTCCCTATTCAATAAACGGTGCTTGAATAAATGGCTAGCCATATACAGAAAAATGAAACTAGACTCCATTTCACCATATACAAAAATTAACTCATGATGAGTTAAAGACTTAAATATAAGACCTCAAACTATAAAAATCATAGAAGAAAACCTAGGAAATACCATTCTGGACATTGGCCATGGCAAATAATGCATGACTGGGTCCCCCAAAGCAATTGCAATAAAAACAAAAATTGACAAGAAGGACTTAATAAACTAAAGAAATTTTGCACAGCAAAAGAAACTATCAACAAGGTAAACAGACAGTTTCCAGAATGGGAGAAAATACTCACAAACTATCTATCTGACAAAGGTCTAATATCAAGAATCTATAAAGAATTTAAACAATTCCACAGGCACAAAACAAGAAATCCCATTAAAAAATGGGCAAAGGACATGAACAAACACTTCTCAAAAGAAGACATACAAGCAGTCAACAAATATATGAAAAAGTGCTCAACATCACTGATCATTACAGAAATGCAAATTCAAACCACAATGAGATACCTTCTCACCCCAGTCACAATGGTTACTATTAAAAAGGCAAAAAACAACAGATGTTGGTGAGGTTGTGCAGAAAAGTTAATGCTTATACACTGTTGTTGGAAATTTAAACTAGGTCAGCCACTGTGGGAAGTAGTTTGGAGATTCTCAAAGAACTTAACACAGACTACCATTTGACTCTGCAATCCCATTACTGAGTATATACCCCCCCAAAAAAAATTCATTCTACCAAAAAGACGTACTCTGTGTGTGTGTGTGTGTGTGTGTGTGTGTGTGTGTGTGTGTGTGTGTGTTCATCACAGTACTATTCAAAATAGCAAAGAGATGGAATTGACTTATATGTCCACTAATGGTGGACTGGATAAAGAAAATGTGGTACAAGGCCAGGCATAGTAGCTCATGTGTATAATCCCATCACTTTGGAAAGCCAAGGCAGTGGGTGGATCACATGAGCCCAGAAGTTTGAGACCAGCCCAGGGAACATGGCAAAACCCCATCTCTGCTCCGCAAAATACAAAAGTTAGCCAGGCATGGTGGTGTGCACTTGTAGTCTCAGCTACTTGGGCAGTTAGAGTGGGAGGATTGCTTGAGCCCAGGAGGCAGAGGTTGCAGTGAGTCAAGATCACACTGCTGCATTCCAGCCTGGGTGACAAAGTGAGACCCTGTCTCAAAAATGAAAATGTGGTTTATGTGCTCCATGGAGTATTACACAACTATAAAAAAGAACAAAATAATGTCCTTTCTAGCAACATGGATGCAGCTGGAGGCCGTTATCCTTAGTGAATTAATGCAAGAACAGAAAACCAAATACTGCATGTTCTCACTTATATGCGGGGGCTAAACATTAAGTACACACAGACACAGAGATGGGAACAATAGACACCGGGGGCTAATAGATGAGGGAGGCTCAGAGGGGAGCAAGGGTTGAAAAACTACCATATCTTATGCTCACTTCCTGGGTGATTGGATAATTAATACATTAAATCTCAGCGACACACAATTTACCCATCTAAGAAACCTACACAGCTACCCCCTGGACCTAAAATAAAAGTTAAAAAAAAAAAAAGAAAAATGTTCATATAGGGCTCTTGTCTTCTGTATTGTTTCTCTTTCTTCTCTGTCCCCTTCGTTGCGCCAATCGTTTGTCAAATTCAACTCATCTTGAAATAGAAACTCTGAAGTCACTAAAATGTCATAAAATTTTTTGTTTGTGGGCAAAGTTTAAGCAATATGTAATCCATGGAATTGCATTAACACCAGCTATCAATTATTGATGCTCCCCGTTTGTCAGGCACTGTACTTAGCACATTATCTACCTTGTCTCTCATGATCTTATAGACAAACTGGCGAGGTTGATACCGTTCTCTTCATGGAAAAAGAAAAGGACACTGGTGCCTGGAAAAATTATGCAACTTGATCAAAATCAAACAGTTGGTATTGGATGGACTACATATGATTTAAATCCAGGTTACCTTGACCTAATTTCCTTGCTCTTAAATACTTCACTTTACTCCTTGTATGTATATATAGAATTCCTTGCTCTTAAATACTTCACTTTACTCCTTGTATGTATATATAGAATTAGAATCTTAAAAGTGGATGGGAGCTTAGAAATTTTCTCATGTAACCTAATGCATAACTACTCTGTATGTCTCTCAGATATTCTTGAACCTTCTAAATGACGGAAACCTCCCTTCAGCCTGAGGCAGCATCTTCCATTTTCAGAAAAGTTTGCAAAGAGTTACATTTATCCAAAATTTGCCTTCGCCTGTAATGCTCTGAAAAAGTTCATCTCACGGGTGTCATACATAATCATTTAATGCTGTGTAGAGGGGCAGTATAATGTATCTATAAAATGAGAACAACAATCAGAACAGTATGTGCAACTTTAAAACAGTGGTAAGGGTTAAATGGGGTAATACATGTAAAGTGCCTGGTACTTAGTGACTTATAAAAAGTGTTAAATTACTTCCATCAGAGCTCAAGCATTCCCTTAAGGCTCTGGGGAGTTCCTTTACCTCCTCTTTCTGGAGGCAAAAAAAAAAAAAATGAAATTTCAGCAAAGTGATAATTGGTTCTACATAATGAACTTATTTTAAGCCAGGATTCTACTACAGTCTTATCTTTAATCTTTGACTTTATTTGATATCTGACATTTCTGTTCATTCTTATTCATGTTTTGGCTTAGCCTCTTCAGATTAATAAATTGTTTGTGTGACCTAGCAGCATTAGTCCAAGCTTTGATAAGTTTTTGTTCCTATTAGCTCCAAATGCTGCAATCTGAAGGTGACTGTTTCTAGGATCGAAGGGCCCTAATAGTATACTCTAGCTTCACCACCCTGGACACTTGGCTGTGGGCAGAAGATGGGCAACCTTCATGTGATGGCCTCTCAAAGGTTTGAGGGTAGTTTTTAATGCCATTTCTAGGCTAAATGATACCTGTTGGATCAATTATATAACATAGCCCTTCTTCGTCCATGTGTATTTTGTCAATATCTGCCAAAATTTTGTTTTCCAGAACTTGGCAACATATTCCAAGTTTGGTCTGATCTTGACAAAGTACCACTCTTGCCTTCTATGTTCCAGCAACCTAATCTTTTGAATTAAAGTGACAGGAAGGTGGGACTGTTCATAATCTTTTTTGAGCATAGCATTGAAAGAGTATAGAAGAGAGAGAGAGAGCGTGTTTGCATTCAGGCAGAATACAATACAGTGGTTAATTTTTCAGCCACTTCATCAATTTTTATTCTGTTCTAAAACTACACAAGAAACACTCTTTGATTCAGTTACTCATAACCTCTCTTTTTTGGTATCATCAAAGGAACTCACACAGAAATGTTATTCTATTTTGTCCATTCTTATTTATAGATGTGCCTTTATTTTGGCCAAAATGCCACAAAATAAGAGTAAGAGGAGACAGTTCAGATTTAAAATGTCTCTTTCCATTTCAATTAAAATTTAAACTAGTGGTGGTATGTAACAAAAAGTTAGTATGCAAGTTAACTCTTTTGAAGGAAGTGGAATATGAATTTACCATCTTTACCAAACCAATTCATTCTCAGTATCACCTCAGTCCCTGGTCAATTTCTCATGCTATTCATTTGGTATGGTCATGCATGAAAAATTTTAAAATAACTCAAAGGCTGTCACTTTACTCGATATGTTAGGCTTCTTTTTATTTTCCGGAGACTATTTAAAAAATGCTGGCTTTCCATGTTCCTTTTTTTTTTTTTTGACAACTTTTACAAACAAGAAGCATTGGTTTAATTTCTTGGGAGTGGGGGGTGGTATAAGTAACCAACTTGAGCTAGCTTATGAGAAAAAAATAGGGGATATAATTGAGGAAAAGGAGAGCTAGAAGAAAAGATAGGAACCAGAGCATCTTCAAAAACCCCAGCAGTGGAAATTTGTGGCATTTCCTCCAGAGTTAGATTTCCCAACCCTCTATTAAACTATTTCATGATAATATAAATTTTGTAAACTCCCTGTAGAATTTTGAAATAGTTTCGTTATTTTTCTATGTTAATTATAAGCAAATGGTTTTAAATGAGAAATATTTTATTTTTACCTCAGTATGTTAGTTGCAGTAGTTTAAGCTACTGTAACAAAATCTCAAATATTCAGTAAGTTTACTTCTCAGTATGTGATGATCTAAGTAAGAGAAGCTCTCCCAAGCAGCCAGGTGGCTGCCATTGCTCCACACAGTCATTCTATGTGTGTTCCTCCATCTCCTAAGGATTTTATCATTGTCAACATGATACAGCATCAAAAATAGACAAAAATAGCATTCATGATTTGATTTTTGAAAATCTTTTTCTTTTTTAGAACATAAATATATTTTAATGTTTTTCTGAACTTTGTGCTTAAATAATGCAATAAGAATGGTTTTTAGATGTGAATAAACTTTCTTCCCAATAGATGAAAAGCTACACATAAATCATTCTTGTACTGTCTCTTATTAACTTTTTGTTTGTTTGTTTGTTTGTTTGTTTGAGATGGAGTCTTGCTCTGTCGCTCAGGGCGGAGTGCAATGGTGCCATCTCGGCTCACTGTAACCTCCGCCTCCTGGGTTCGAGTTGTTATCCTGCCTTAGCCTCCCCAGTAGCTGGTATTACAGGTGCGTGCCACCACGCCTGGCTAATTCTTGTATTTTTAGTAGAGACGCGGTTTCACCATGTTGGCCAGGCTGGTCTCCAACTCAAGTAATCCACCCGCCTCGGCCTCCCATAGTGCTGGGATTACAGGTGTGAGCCACCACACCCGGCCATTGTATCTTATTAACATTCAATTTCTAGAGTTTTAAAAACACTTATATGGGCAGGGTAAGAATTTCAATCAGATAACTTCAACTTATAATTGTGTTATCCACATATATAGTTTTCACTTCCTCACCCTTCCTTCACTATTCAGCCCATGTCCATTTTATTATCAGCCTCTGTTATTCTATAAACCCTGCTCTGCCAAAGGTCACCAATGATCTCAGTGTTATAAATCTAATGGATTTAAAATTTTTCACTATTGACTGTCTTTTTGAAGCACTCTTTATGTTTGTGTCCTTGATGTCGCACTGTCTCAGATGTCAACTTCCTCCTTGGGTACTCCTTATCAGTCTTCTTTATTAATTCCTCTTTTTTCACCTATACCTAAAGTATCATGTCTTCTCATGGCTCAGCCAGGAGTCCTCTTTTCTTCTCATTCTATGTGCTCAATGGCTTTAGATACCATCTCTATGTCTGTAACTTATGAATTCATATTTTGGATTCTGGCCTCTTTTCTGAGCTCCAGATTTATTTTTAATCATCTACTCTGAGTTCTAGCAGGCATATCAAACTGAATGTCTGTCAAAATGTAATGCCTCCAGTTTTCCTCATCTTAGTGAATGATACCTGCATTAATTTAGTTATATAGGACAAGAATTTCACTCATTCATTCAAAAAATATTTATTGAGTATCTATTTTGTGCCAAAGGTTATTCCAAGTGTTAGGCCTACAAAAAACAAACAAACAAACAAACAAACAAACAAACAAAAAGAAACCCCAAACATTACCTTTTTATTTCTCTCATTCTGTATATCCAATTTATGAGCAAATCTTAATCTTATCCAATTCACTGCCAAAACTTTCTCAATCACATCCAATTCTCTCCATTACCACTGCTCCCACCATAGTCCAAGTCAGTTTGTAGACTTGCTTACAGCATTTGCCAAAGTAAATTTTTTCCTGGATTACAGCCATAGCCTCCTGCTGTTCCTTCTTCCATCTTTGTCACCTTATTAGCATTTCCACATAGAAGTCATGACAATCATTGAAAGTGTAAACCATTTTATTCCACTGTTCAGTAGTTTCAACTGCAAGTAGAATAAAAGTCTAATTTCTTACTAGGTACAACAATGATCTGTCACTGCCCACCTCTCTAAATGCAAGTTTCCTCTGGATGCCAAGTTCTAGACACAATGACATTATTTTGTTTCCCAATGGCGCCAAACTATTTTTCATTTCTTTTCCTGGAATGCTTCATAATTTTTAATCACTCTAATCTCATGTTAAATATTGATTTTTCCAGAGATGAATCCTAATTTAAATTTTGCTCTTATTTTCTCTTAATCATTTTCCTCATAGGGATCACAGAGTTTATAATTATATGTTTATTTGTATACTGAGTTATTATCTCACCAACTAGATTCTAAAATCCATGAGATTAGGAATCCTGTTTTGTTCATTTTAGACCAAATACTTAGCATAGCACCTGATATATAGTAGTCATTTATTGTATATTTGTTGGATAAATGAATGAATTCTCTTGAGTTAATTTGTGAAAATGTCAACTTTTCTACAGTTATCCTAAAGTGGTTATCTTTTAACATCCATGCTTCCTGTTTTTGATCAACAGTTCATCCTGGATATAAAATAAATAATATATGGCCAAGAATAAAGTAATTTAAAAACTAAAATAGTCAACCTGACTGTTATGGTTTGAATATACCCCCTTCAAAATTCAAATGTTGAAACTTAATGGCCAAAGTGATGGTATAAAGAGGTGAGAACTTTAAGAGGTGATTAGGTTATGAGGGCTCCTCATCCTCATGAATGGGATTAACGCCATTATAAAAGAGGCTTCACCATTAGCTTGCACTTTCCACCTTCTGCCATGTGAGGACAGAGCATTTCTTCCCTCCAGAGAATGCAACAAAGAGGCACCATCTTGGAAGCAGAAAGCAGCCCTTACCAGACAACCAAACCTGCCAGAGCCTTGATCTTGAACTTCGTAACCTCCAAAACTATGAGAATAAGTTTCTGTCTTTTATAAATTACCCAGTCATAGATATTAGGTTGGTGCAAAGGCAATTGCAATTTTTGCCATTGAAAGTAATGCCAAGACCACAACTGCTTTTGCACCAATCTAATATTTTTTTATACCAGTGAAAAATGTACTAAGATACTGACCATGCAAGGGGTTGTTGAACTGACCATATGAAGACTCATGAGCATGGTGTTTGTCCTCCACTGAGAGCCACACGGGCTCACTTGACAATTCTTGAACTTCTCACTGTGCTTGGCATGGTTTGTAACTCCTCTTCTTTTTTATTTAATCCACAGTTTTTCAGTTGATTTGTTTGACTATTTTAGGCATATAATTAAGTATTCTAAAATAATTTTGCTTTCTTTCCAATTTTCATAATTCTTTATTACCACACTCATCATTTCTGATTCATCAGAAAGTATTTTCTTTTTTGAACAACTGAACTCAAAGTCTCTTAAGATTCTATGGTGAAACCAATTCCTTTAGGACATACTTCAGAATAAGTTAATTGAAGATTTTAAAAATATCACATTTACCAAGTTGTCACTCTATTTGGTAGTATATTTTAACTAGTGCAGTCTAAACAAGTGGGAAAGTACAATTTGTGTTTATAATTTATAATTTATTTATGCACAATTTTTTAATGTGTAAATGGTCTATTTGAGTGTATTTGGCATTTTTTATATGCTACTTATTTAAGAATTTTGGTGAAAGAGAAGAACAGTAAGGAATAATACTAATCTGTGAATATTGAAGTGAAATTTTTTCCACTCCAGAAAAAAGAAATAAAAGTAATTGGAAGCAAATATATAACAAATGACTTATTCTTTTTAAAATTAGAGGTTCAAAAACCTCTTTTGAATAATGAGACTAGGAATGGAGGTACTTAAGAAAAACTGTCGGTTTTTAGGAATATGCACACTCATACACAAGTACACTCACACTTTGTACCTAGGAGTCTTTTTTTTGGCGGGGTGGGGTGCAGGTGTGGCTAAAGTGACATGTCAACAACACTGGTTTTCCTACCACTTAACTAAATGGGTGATCTCTTTAGATCTTCATCCATTATTGGCAGGAATTTTAATTCCCAGAAGGAAATATTTGCTTGAGATGATTAACCCTGTATTTAAGTACTGTTTGCCAGTGTGATTTAAGTGCTACCATAGTTCCCTAGCAGTTCACAGTTCTGTCATTTTAGACTTGACCTCACACTTACTTCCACTCACCTTCTGCTTACCATTTAAAACTGCGAACTTAGTCATCATATTTATTCTTTTATTAGACTATAAAATCCTGAAGGGCTGCTACTATGTTAGTCTCATCCGTGCATCCTCTACAAGGTTTAGCACAATAGCTTATATGCAGTACAAACACAGTAACATTTTTTTAGTTGGACTTTTATGTGTATAGCTTGTCTCTAAAACTAGTCTCATGATGGCAAGGGCCGTGACAGTTAGAAATTTGTCTAAAAGCCCCACTCATCTTTGTGAAGTGGTTCCTTTAAGACAAAGGAGACTTCTATTGGGTATCATTATTCCTCTTCAAAAATACTGCATGGGATGTTAGTTAACCTCAAGCCTTAATACAGAAACCTACCTTTTATTGCCCTGGTTACTGAACAGCTGCCTTCTGCTCTTATTCTTTGGTCTGCTCTACTGTGATTTTCTCACTTTCCAAAGCAGTCCACTTGATCAAGCAGGTATTAATCTATCTTAGCCAGGCTAAGTTGAATTGTCATGCCTGAGCTGGAACACTCTGGCAACATTACCATATTTTTTCTCAGTTTTACTCCTCTTCAGACTGAGAGCTAATTCAGTCTGACTCAGTCCCTGAGTCAACCACCCAATATGTGCTGGCTGCCGCAAGGTCAATATCCTTGCTTAACCCTATTTAGTAAATTGTGTTCTCATTGCTTCCCAACTCTGGGTCACGCTGATTTTTGTGACACAGCTGGCAACTGTTTATATATCCAGCCTCTAACACAGTACTATATGTAGAGGGCATCAAATACCTTTTAGAGACAAATTCTTTATTTTATTTTTATTTTATTATTATTATACTTTAAGTTTTAGGGTACATGTGCACAATGTGCAGGTTAGTTACATATGTATACATGTGCCATGCTGGTGTGCTGCACCCACTAACTCGTCATTTAGCATTAGGTATATCTCCTAAAGCTATCCCTCCCCCCCTCCCCCCACTCCACAATAGTCCCCAGAGTGTGATGTTCCCCTTCCTGTGTCCATGTGTTCTCATTGTTCAATTCCCACCTATGAGTGAGAACATGTGGTGTTTGGTTTTTTGTCCTTGTGATAGTTTACTGAGAATGATGATTTCCAATTTCATCCATGTGCCTACAAAGGACATGAACTCATCATTTTTTATGGCTGCATAGTATTCCATGGTGTATATGTGCCACATTTTCTTAGCCCAGTCTATCATTGTTGGACATTTGGGTTGGTTCCAAGTCTTTGCTATTGTGAATAGTGCTGCAATAAACATACGTGTGCATGTGTCTTTATAGCAGCATGATTTATAATCCTTTGGGTATATACCCAGTAACGGGATGGCTGGGTCAAATGGTATTTCTAGTTCCAGATCCCTGAGGAATCGCCACACTGACTTCCACAATGGTTGAACTAGTTTACAGTCCCACCAACAGTGTCAGTGTTCCTATTTCTCCACATCCTCTCCAGCACCTGTTGTTTCCTGACTTTTTAATGATTGCCATTCTAACTGGTGTGAGATGGTATCTCATTGTGGTTTTGATTTGCATTTCTCTGATGGCCAGTGATGGTGAGCATTTTTTCATGTGTTTTTTGGCTGCATAAATGTCTTCTTTTGAGAAGTGTCTGTTCATGTCCTTCGTCCACTTTTTGATGGGGTTGTTTGTTTTTTTCTTGTAAATTTGTTTGAGTTCATTGTAGATTCTGGATATTAGCCCTTCGTCAGATGAGTAGGTTGTGAAAATTTTCCCCATTTTGTAGGTTGCCTGTTCACTCTGATGGTAGTTTCTTTTGCTGTGCAGAAGCTCTTGAGTTTAATTAGATCCCATTTGTCAATTTTGGCTTTTGTTGCCATTGCTTTTGGTGTTTTAGACATGAAGTCCTTGCCCATGCCTATATCCTGAATGGTAATGCCTAGGTTTTCTTCTAGGGTTTTTATGGTTTTAGGTCTAACATTTAAGTCTTTAATCCATCTTGAATTAATTTTTGTATAAGGTGTAAGGAAGGGATCCAGTTTCAGCTTTCTACATATGGCTAGCCAGTTTTCCCACCACCATTTATTAAATAGGGAATCCTTTCCCCATTGCTTGTTTTTCTCAGGTTTGTCAAAGATCAGATAGTTGTAGATATGCGGCGTTATTTCTGAGGCCTCTGTTCTGTTCCATTGATCTATATCTCTGTTTTGGTACCAGTACCATGCTGTTTTGGTTACTGTAGCCTTGTAGTATAGTTTGAAGTCAGGTAGCGTGATGCCTCCAACTTTGTTCTTTTGGCTTAGGATTGACTTGGCGATGCGGGCTCTCTTTTGGTTCCATACGAACTTTAAAGTATTTTTTTTCCAATTCTGTGAAGAAAGTCATTGGTAACTTGATGGGGATGGCATTGAATCTGTAAATTACCTTGGGCAGTTTGGCCATTTTCACGATATTGATTCTTCCTACCCATAAGGATGGAATGTTCTTCCATTTCTTTGTATCCTCTTTTATTTCATTGAGCAGTGCTTTGTAGTTCTCCTTGAAGAGGTCCTTCACGTCCCTTGTAAGTTGAATTCCTAGGTATTTTATTCTCTTTGAGGCAATTGTGAATGGGAGTTCACTCATGATTTGGCTCTCTGTTTATCTGTTATTGGTGTATAAGAATGCTTGTGATTTTTGTACATTGATTTTGTATCCTGAGACTTTGCTGAAGTTGCTTATCAGCTTAAGGAGATTTTGGGCTGAGACGATGGGGTTTTCTAGATATACAATCATGTCATCTGCAAACAGGGACAATTTGACTTCCTCTTTTCCTAATTGAATACCCTTGATTTCCTTCTCCTGCCTAATTGCCCTGGCCAGAACTTCCAACACTATGTTGAATAGGAGTGGTGAGAGAGGGCACCCCTGTCTTGTGCCAGTTTTCAAAGGGAATGCTTCCAGTTTTTGCCCATTCAGTATGATATTGGCTGTGGGTTTGTCATAGATAGCTCTTATTATTTTGAGATACGTCCCATCAATACCTAATTTCTTGAGAGTTTTTAGCATGAAGCGTTGTTGAGTTTTGTCAAAGGCCTTTTCTGCATCTATTGAGATAATCATGTGGTTTTTGTTCTGTTTATATTCTGGATTATATTTATTTACTTGCGTATATTGAACCAGCCTTGCATCCCAGGGATGAAGCCCACTTGAACATGGTAGATAAGCTTTTTGATGTGCTGCTGGATTCGGTTTGCCAGTATTTTATTGAGGATTTTTGCATCAATGTTCATCAAGGATATTGGTCTAAAATTCTCTTTTTTGGTTGTGTCTCTGCCCGGCTTTGGTATCAGGATGATGCTGGCCTCATAGAATGAGTTAGGGAGGATTCCCTCTTTTTCTATTGATTGGCATAGTTTCAGAAGGAATGGTACCAGTTCCTCCTTGTACCTCTGGTAGAATTCGGCTGTGAATCCATCTGGTCCTGGACTTTTTTTGGTTGGTAAGCTATTGATTATTGCCACAATTTCAGCTCCTGTTATTGGTCTATTCAGAGATTCAACTTCTTCCTGGTTTAGTCTTGGGAGGGTGTATGTGTTGAGGAATGTATCCATTTCTTCTACATTTTCTAGTTTATTTGCAAAGAGGTGTTTGTAGTATTCTCTGATGGTAGTTTGTATTTCTGTGGGATCGGTGGTGATATCCCCTTTATCATTTTTTATTGCGTCTATTTGATTCTTCTCTCTTTTTTTCTTTATTAGTCTTGCTAGCAGTCTATCAATTTTGTTGATCCTTTCAAAAAACCAGCTCCTGGGTTCATTAATTTTTTGAAGGGTTTCTTGTGTCTCTATTTCCTTCAGTTCTGCTCTGATTTTAGTTATTTCTTGCCTTCTGGTAGCTTTTGAATGTGTTTGCTCTGCTTTTCTAGTTCTTTTAATTGTGATGTTAGGGTGTCAATTTTGGATCTTTCCTGCTTTCTCTTGTGGGCATTTAGTGCTATAAATTTCCCTCTACACACTGCTTTGAATGTGTCCCAGAGATTCTGGTATGTTGTGTCTTTGTCCTCCTTGGTTTCAAAGAACATCTTTATTTCTGCCTTCATTTCATTATGTACCCAGTAGTGATTCAGGAGCAGGTTGTTCAGTTTCCATGTAGTTGAGCAGTTTTGAGTGAGTTTCTTAAGTTTGATTGCACTGAGTTCTAGTTTGATTGCACTGTGGTCTGAGAGACAGTTTGTTATAATTTCTGTTCTTTTACATTTGCTGAGGAGAGCTTTACTTCCAACTATGTGGTCAATTTTGGAATAGGTGTGGTGTGGTGCTGAAAAAAATGTATATTCTGTTGATTTGGGGTGGAGAGTTCTGTAGATGTCTATTAGGTCCACTTGGTGCAGAGCTGAGTTCAATTCCTGGGTATCCTTGTTAACTTTCTGTCTCGTTGATCTGTCTAATGTTGACAGTGGGGTGTTAAAGTCTCCCATTATTATTGTGTTGGAGTCTAATTCTCTTTGTAGGTCACTCAGGACTTACTTTATGAATCTGGGTGCTCCTGTATTGGGTGCATATATATTTAGGTTACTTAGCTCTTCTTGTTGAATTGATCCCTTTACCATTATGTAATGGCCTTCTTTGTCTCTTTTGATCTTTGTTGGTTTAAAGTCTGTTTTATCAGAGACTAGGATTACAACCCCTGCCTTTTTTTGTTTTCCATTTGCTTGGTAGATCTTCCTCCATCCTTTTATTTTGAGCCCATGTGTGTCTCTGCACGTGAGATGGGTTTCCTGAATACAGCACACTGATGGGTCTTCACTCTTTATCTAATTTGCCAGTCTGTGTCTTTTAATTGGAGCATTTAGTCCATTTACATTTAAAGTTAATATTGTTATGTGTGAATTTGGTCCTGTCATTATGATGTTAGCTGGTTATTTTGCTCATTAGTCGATGCAGTTTCTTCCTAGTCTTGATGGTCTTTACATTTTGGCATGATTTTGCAGCAGCTGGTACCGGTTGTTCCTTTCCATGTTTAGTGCTTCCTTTGGGAGCTCTTGTAGGGCAGGCCTGGTGGTGACAAAATCTCTCAGCATTTGCTTGTCTGTAAAGTATTTTATTTCTTCTCCATTTATGAAGCTTAGTTTGGCTGGATATGAAATTCTGGGTTGAAAATTCTTTTCTTTAAGAATGTTGAATATTGGCCCCCACTCTCTTCTGGCTTGTAGAGTTTCTGCCAAGAGATCCGTTGTTAGTCTGTTGGGCTTCCCTTTGTGGGTAACCCGACCTTTCTCTCTGGCTGCCCTTAACATTTTTTCCTTCATTTCAACTTTGGTGATTCTGACAATTATGTTTCTTGGAGTTGCTCTTCTCAAGGAGTATCTTTGTGGCGTTCTCTGTATTTCCTGAATCTGAATGTTGGCCTGCCTTGCTAGATTGGGGAAGTTCTCCTGGATAATATCCTGCAGAGTGTTTTCCAAGTTGGTTCCATTCTCCCCATCACTTTCAGGTACAGCAATCGGACGTAGATTTGGTCTTTTCACATAGTCCCATATTTCTTGGAGGCTTTGTTCGTTTCTTTTTATTCTTTTTTCTCTAAACTTCCCTTCTCACTTCATTTCTTTCATTTCATCTTCCATCACTGATACTCTTTCTTCCAGTTGATCGCATCGGCTCCTGAGGCTTCTGAATTCTTCACATAGTTCTCAAGCCTTGGCTTTCAGCTCCATCAGCTACTTTAAGCACTTCTCTGTATTGGTTATTCTAGTTATACATTTGTCTAAAGTTTTTTCAAAGTTTTCAACTTCTTTGCCTTTGGTTTGAATTTCCTCCTGTAGCTCGGAGTAGTTTGATTGTTTTGATTGTCTGAAGCCTTCTTCTCTCAAATGGTGTTAACGGCATTCAGAAAGTCCCCTTTGACTCCCACCACCAAGCCTCAAGTAATTTTAATCATTTGCCTGTGCTTGAAACCCCTACATGCCTGTGAGATAGTTGACTGGAATCCATGTAACTTGAGACAAGGGAAAAAAGTCTACTGCCAAACTAACTTATTTGGGTGGATTTCTACAGAGTTAGATTAAGTGCACAAACATTAGCTTAATCCTCTAATAAATACAATTTTACAGGAGTATTTATTTTATATTTGTAAATGTATTTATATTACATTTACTTGGTTTTCGTCTTGATTTATCACTATCTTAGGCATACTTTTTTTCCTTTAGCAAATCTATTGCTTCTTCCATGCTTAAGTTATACGTAGAGACTCCCCCACTGAATTTAGGGGATGGTATTTCCTTTGGTTTGATGCCTGTTTATAATACTCCTGAAGTAATTTGTTACAAAGTTTTCAACTGTTTTTTTTTCTCTACCTAAAACTCGTTTTCTATCTTTACCTAAATAGAAGTTGTTTTCATATGCGGGAGAAGTTGTTCATGTAGGGAGACAACACCTAATTTGATTTTGAAGATCACTTAGGAAATACAGCATGTCCATTGATTTCTTGAGAACCTGCTAAATCCCATCACTGTTAGTCACGCATTGTAGTAAAAGACGTTTGTTAAAGTTTTCCATTTCAAGGAATTTATAACCTAGAGGCAATAACTTATCCAAATATCTATAACACAAACTATATTATGTGATTCATTTCTTTCTAGATCTTATTTTCCTTTTCTTTCCATTTCTGCCATTTGGAAACAATACTTCCCTTTTAAAAACGTCTTCCTTGTCAGTTCTTACAGGAATATTATGTGGAAATTAATTTATATCAATGATAAACCCTAAATTGAATTGCAGTTAATTATTTTGCCTGCATTTATTTTTTAATTTCCTGTAATAGGACTTCACTGTTTTCCAGTATTATCAATCAATGGCATATTCAAAATTTTCAGTAGGATACGTAATTCCTATATATTTCTCATATGTGTCTTATTAATGGTGACAACTTGGAATGTAAAATCAGCTCTTCTGACTCAAAATCAGCTTTTTCCACCTCATTATGAATGCTCTGCAATGCCACATTGTGCCCTAACGTAGTGGTTCTTGATAATTTTTGGTAATACCTTCTTTGTGATGCAAATTATGAGCTCTTTTCCCAGTAAAATGCATACATGAACATACAGTTCAGATTTTGCACACAACTTCAGGTATGTTTTTGGACACCGTGAAGCTAATCCATGAACTCTGTCATAGCTCTGCTCTAAATTTATGTAATTGGGATCCTGGGAACACAAGGTTGAGCTTGCTATTAGAGAATATTTTGGATATTATTTGACTCACAATTCTTCCATATTAGTGGCAAATATATGATGCTACAGATCAGAAATGGGATTGAGTTGAGATTTGTAAAGTAGGAAAAAAGGAAGGTAATAGTCAAAAGTCATACCAGGATTATTTGTAAAAAATGCATTACATATAATAGATTCTAAAGATGATAAAGAAATTAATAAATTGATTTTAAGAGGAAAAAATACAGTTTTTGCTTTGTCAGCAAGCAATTCAGTATTCAATGTAAATAGTAGCAATAGAGAAATGAATAAAGTGAAAAGAAAAGATTTTCAGATCACAAAATTGGGCATGTAAAGCTTTCTGAATCAATAAATCATTGAAACTTTTTAAAAAACAAATATACAATGAGTAAAGAAGCAATAAAATGACAAAGAAAAAGGCCTATAGGAGCCACAACTAACTTGCAGCTCCCACTTGGAGCTGTGAACACAGCAGGGTGTGGAGACTCACATTGTGAACTTTTGCTCCAAGAACTACTGCAGGAACATACCAGGAAAGCTGAGAGAATCCACAGACCCTTTGAAGGAGGTGGACTGCCAATGCAGGCTACACAGCCAGGGAACTGTGAGTCTGCTTGCTTTCTCAGCTGGGAGGCTGGTAGCTGGGGACAAGTTCTCAGCCCTGCTCACTGACTGCCTGCAAATAAACTCGGTGCTGCTGGGGGAGCATGGTAGAAGTGAGACTGGCCTTTTGGGCTGCGGGCTTTGTGGCAGCTGGGTGAGGCCTGTGGCTGCCAGCTTTCCCCCACTTCTCTAGTGACATGTGTGATATAGCAGAGACAGCCATCATTCCCCTAGGAACATAACTCCATTGGCCTGGGAACCACATCCCTGTCCCCTACAGCAGCCACAGCAAGCCCTGCTCAAGGACAGCCTGGGCTCAGACATGCTGAACCCTGCCCCCACCTGAGGGTCTTTCTCTACCTGCCCTGGTAGCTGAAGACAAAGGACATAATCTCTTGGGAGCTCTATGACCCCACCCACAGCTTGATCCTAGGGCAAGCTTGTATCCTCCCTATACTACTGTAGCTGTTGTGCTCTTAAAAGTGCCATCTCCTGGCTGGAAGCCAAACAACGCAAAACCAGTGCACTTAACAGTATAACCAAGAACTCTCACAGAATCCACTATACTCCTCTGCTACCTTCACCAGAGCAGGTGCTGGTATTCATGGCTGAGAGACCTGAAGACAGATCACGTCACAGGACTCTTTGTAGACACTCCCCAGTACCAGCCTAGAGCCCAGTAGCTCCCCTGGGTGGCTAGATCCAGAAGAGAAATAACAATCACTGCAGTCTGGCTCTCAGGAAGCCCCATCATGCCTTGGGGAATGGGGAGAGCACCAAATCAAGGGAGCACACCAAGGGACAAAGGAATCTGAACAGCAGCCCTTGAGTGCCAGAATGAAATGGTAATTAAAAAGTTGCCAACAAGAACAAAAAAAAAGTCCAGGACCAGACAGATTCACAGCTGCATTATATCAGACATTCCAAGAAGAATTGGTACCAATTCTATTGACACTATTCCAAAAGATAGAGAAAGAGGGAATCTTCTCTAAATCATTCTGTGAAGCCAGTATCACCCTAATACCAAAACCAAGACAGGACATAATAAAAAAAGAAAACTATACACCAATATTTCTGATGAACATAGATGCAAAAATCCTCAACAAAATACTAGCTAACTAAATCCAACAGCATATCAAAAAGATAAGCCACGCGATAGTTTGCTCAGAATGATGCACGCCAACATGGCACATGTATACATATGTAACAAACCTGCACATTTTGCACATGTACCCTAGAACTTAAAGTATAATAATAATAATAATAAAAGATAAGCCACAATAATCAAGTGGGTTTCATGCCAGGGATGCAGGGATGGTTTAACATATGCAAGTCAATGAATGTGATACACCACATAAACAAAATTAAAAACAAAAACCACATGATCATCTCAATAAATGAAAAACAAGTATTTGACAAAATCCAGAATTTCTTTATGATTAAAATCCCCAGCAAAATCGGCACAGAAGGGACATACCTTAAGGTAATAAAAGCCATCTATGACAAACTCATAGCCAACATTATACTGAATGGGGAAAGGTTGAAAGCATTCCCCCTGAGAAGTGAAGCAAGATAAGAATGCCCACTTTTACCACTTCTATTCAACATAGTGCTGGAAGTCCTAGCCAGAGCAATCAGACCAGAGAAGGAAATAAAGGGCATCCAAATCAGTAAAGAGGAAGTCAAACTGTCACAATTTGCTGATGACATAATCATAGAAAACCCTAAAGATTCATCCAAAAAGCTCCTAGAACTGGTAAATGAATTCAACAAAGTTTCAGGATAGAAAATTAATCTACAGAAATCAGTAGCTCTGCATACACTAACAGCAACCAAGCTGAGAATCAAATCAAGAACTCAACCCCTTTAACAGTAGCTGCAAAAACAAAAAATAAAATACTTGGGAATATACCTAACCAAGGAGATGAAAGACCTCTACCGGGAAATCTACAAAGCCTGGCTGAAAGAAATCATAGACAACACAAACAAATGGAAATCTACCCATGTAGAATCAATATTGTGAAAATGACCATACTCCCAAAAGCAATCTACAAATTCATTGCAATTCCCATCAAAATATCTCCATCATTCTTTACAGAACTGGAAAAAAAATTCTAAAATTCATATGGAATCGAAAAAGAGCCCACATAGCCAAAGCAAGACTAAGCAGAAAGATCAAATCTGGAGACATCACATTACCTGGCTTCAAACTATACTATAAGGACATATTCACCCAAACAGCACGGTACTGGTATAAAAATAGCATATAGACAAATGAACAGAATAGAGAACCCAGAAATAAAGCCAAATACTTACAGCCAACTAATCTTTGACAAAGCATACAAAAACTTAAAGTGGGGAAAGGACACCCTATTCAACAAGTGGTGCTGGGATACTTGACAAGCCAATGTTGAAGAATGAAACTGGATCCTCATCTCTCACCTTATACAAAAATCAACTCAAGATGGATCAAAGACTTAAATCTAAGAAGTGAAACCATAAAAATTCTAGAAGGTGACATTGGAAAAACTCTTCTAGAGATTGGCTTAGGCAAAGACTTCATGACCAGGAACCCAAAAGCAAATGTAACAAAACCAAAGATAAATAGTTGGAACTTAATTAAACTAAAAAGCTTTGCACAACAACAACAAAATAATCAGCAAACAGACAACCCACAGAGTGGGAGAAAGTCTTAGCAATATATACTTCTGACAAAGGACTAATATCTAGAATCTACAAGGAACTCAAACCAATCAGAAAGATAAAAACACAATCCCATCAAAAAGGGGACTAAAGACACGAATAGACAATTCTCAAAAGAAGATGTACAAATGGCCAACAAACCAACAAACATGAAAAAATGCTCAGTATCACTAATGATAGGGGAAATGCAAATCAAAACCACCATGTGATATCACCTCCCTCCTGCAAAAATGACCATAATCAAAAAATAATAGATGTTGGGATGCATATGGTAAAATGGGAAGACTTTTACACTGTTGGTGGGAATGTAAACTAGTACAGCCACTATGGAGAACAGTGTAGAGATTCCGTAAAGAACTAAAAGTAGGTCTACCATTTGACCCAGCAATCCCACTCCTGGGTATCTACCCAGAGGAAAAGAAGTTATTATATGAAAATGATACTTGCAAATGCATGTTTATAGTAGCACAATTCACAATTGCAAAAATATGGAACCAGCCCAAATGTCTGTCAGACAATGAGTAGAGAAAGAAAATGATATATATATATATATATATATATATATATATATATATATATATATATACACACACCATAGAATACTAGTCAGACATTAAAAAAAGAAATAATGGCATTCACAGTAATCTGGATAGAATTGGAAACAATTATTCTAAGTGAAATAACTTAGGGATGGAAAATCAAACATCTTATGTTGTGTTCTTACTCGTAAGTGGGAGCTAAGCTATGAGGATGCAAAGGTATAAGAATGATACAATGGACTTTGGGAACTCATGGAAATGGTGGGAGTGGGGGAAAAGATAAAAGACTACGCATTGGGTACAGTGTACACTGCTTGGGTGATGGGTGCACCAAAATCTCAGAAATCACTACTAAAGAACTTATTCATGTATAAAAATAAATAAACTTTCAAAAGATATAAAATTTTACCCTAATCAAAAACTCCTTTCGTTTAACATTTAATATACATCATGTATGACTATTTGAAGGATTATTGGATTTACTTAATAAATAAATCCCATTAATTCAGAACTTACTCTACTACTATCTCCATAGTTACATAGATCTCTTCATTATTCATCTAAATTTCAAATATTAATCAGGTAAAAACAATTCACAAGTTACCAGGTAGCTTTTAAAATGTCACTAGTAAGTCAATTTCCATTGCCATATATCTTCTCTATCAACCAGGTAATTTTTTTTCAGTGGGATGATAAAATGCTCATGCTTTAAATTGCTATCACGTTTGGTTACTTTTAGTTTGGAAGCTTGAAGTTCATTTGAAGTGTGGAAATCTACAGAAATTTATCAATTATTCCTGATTTTAACCAAGTGCTTTAAGATCTTCCATGTAGGAATGACACTTAAACTAAGTCTTACAGGTTGTCATGACAACATGGGTAGTGTTTCATGAAAAGGGATTTGAGTTTGATCATATTTGAGGTTGTCCTGGCAACACGACAACTGACTTCATGAATGAGGTGTCACTTTACCAGTTAAACTGGTTTTAGGATGATTGGACGTCTACTGAAAAAACATATGTATATATATATATATATATATTTCCTCAGAATATATACATATAATATCAGAAAAATTCTTGCTGTTTTGAAAAAGACACAAAAGAAATAACACTTGAGGCTGAGAAGTGAGGCAAGTACATATTAAAGTTGGAAAAGTGATATGTGAGAATGAGATGGGGAAATGGAAAGACAGAGAACAACAGGGAAAAGGTATAAAGGCAATAAAACAAATAAGGAAAAGGAGAATGGCATTAATAAGTCAAAGAATTTCATTTTACCATTACTGAGTTAGGAAGGTTGAACAAGGGAAAAAGTCACTGTGGAAACATTAGGGCACTTTGACAAACAGGAGTGCCCTATCATGTTGTAACTATGTTGTTCTTACTATTGTTATTATCAGGGTGTCAGATGTAGTATCAATCTAGAAGCATACCAGAAGCATTTATTTACAGGTATCTGACAAAGGAGTTTTGAAGGAAACAGCTTCAAGCTAAATGAGCTCAGCACAACAGAAAACAGCTCTTTATCCCATATCACTTTCGTACACTGACAATGAGAAATAAATCTCACATCAATCAGAGCAGCTGTGAATGCAAATTTTAACAGTAAATATTAACAGTTATGTTTCTAACATGTTTAGATATCTAATTTGAAATCTAAATTGAGTGATTTTACTTTCTTCAAGGAGAAAACCTAGTTCTGTTACTCAAGAAAAAGGAGAAGTTTGGTAAAATGAGATGAAAGTAAATAATATACAGTAGATTTCTGGTATGTGTATATATTTGCACGTGTGCATAAAACTCTGATGTCTTTATGTCTCTTTATTTATTCTATGCCACATTTTTAACCTAGGACTTCTAAACCTTGGTTCCATGGTCCAGAGGCTTTGGGGGTTCAATGGAACCCCTGAAATCAATTGCCAAATTTGTGTGCATGTATATGGGTATGTGCATTTTCTGGGGAAGATGATCCAAAATTTTAATCAGATGAATAATGCCCCTCAAAATATAAAGAATCATTTACTAATGAAAAATGTTGATTCTGTGGAAAAGTCATGAAGAAGAAGGAAAAGAGATAAATAGCCAGGAATTTTTCACTGTGTGCAAGGCAGTCATGGGAAAGGACTCTTGTCTCTGAATACTATTAAGTACCCTGAAGCTAATGGTGTGATGTTTAACCACCCTCAATATTGCCAGAAACAGAGACTAATGCAGAAGTTAGTTTATAGCACTTATTTAAGAAATAAGTCACTAAAGCATAGTATAAAGGCATCACCAATGATCATCTGTGAACAAAACAAAGATCCCTGCCTTCCTGAAGTTTACATTCTAGCAGGAAGGAAGAGAACTACAGATACAAGCAAAAGATATGATGAGATTTAACTACCTAAGAATTTCCAGAGATTTGTAAGTGTCTGCTACTGAGTAGATGCTTAACTAATATTGATGGAATAAAGAAAGGAAGAGAGGGAGACAAAGAGGGAAGATAATAATGAAATAGAGCTTAATCAATTAACTATTGTTCTCGTTTTGCACATCCTAACATATTCTATACATTCTTGTTGTTAAAAGAAAAACTAATTAAATTAATCTTTAATGAGACAAATTAAATTCAGCAGTCTATTTGAGCAAACAACAATTCATGAATTGGGCAGCACTCAGAATCAGAAGTTCAGAGAGCTCCACCAAGCAGTGTGAGCAAATTAGGTGATACTCCTGGTTCTCAGTTTCTTCTACAAAATACAGGAAATTCTGCTGATTCTTACTACTGTCTTAATGTAAAATAAGGTAATGTAGGGTGGCCATACAATACATGCTCAATAAAATGTATCTTCCTTTCTGAAAGAAAAAGTTTCTCTAGGTTAGATTGCATACTCAAAAAATAAACTCTAATGAAATAAAGCAAACACTAAATTTGAAGCAGTTTACTAAAACCACTGAAATAAGCTTTAAGAATCTATGTAAAACAACCTCTTACTGAGGGGCCATCATCACAGAAGACAATTTTGACATCTTCTTTTTAATCACATTAAAATTAAAATGTACTTTCTTTGTGATTTATAGATATACCAGTTGAAATCAATTTGTTTATCTTCTGGAAGGACACATAATATGATTTGTATTCTTTTATGAGATAATCACGTGTGGCTGCCAGAAGAGGCAGAATGAAAGGCTCAGGAAAACAAAGGTTATTATACCTACAGGAGGAGGGCATGTCATGTGGGGCTACATGGGAAAGACACAAGGGTGGTCAGAGGACAGAAGTAAGGGGAAGGGTTAGACCAGGAAGTTTCCTGGGGAAGGCAAGACAAGGCAAGGCTGGACAAACAGCTTGGGATTAGCTGGTTTGAATAATTTTGGTGTGCTTTGGATGATAGAGGTGGTCCCTGCTTGCCTGGCATCTAGCCCTGGGATTATTAAGGCAGAGAATATTGCCTCCTGGGGCGTAAGGGCCAGATAAAGAAAGTATAGTTCAGAATTGGTTTGCATGCATGTCGAAGAGATGGTTCTGACTAGTTTTTTTGTTATCTTTAAAAATTGTCTATATCTGAGAGCAATCTCCTTACCAGAAAGGATTTTTTTTAAAGTTGTCAAAACATCACAGTACACAGAAAATTTAAAAATATTTACAACACATAGTGTAGTGATTATAAGCACAAACTCTAGGCTCCAATTCTAATACTTACATTTACTTAGCTTGAATGCATAATTTAACCCCCTCAGTGCCTCGGTTTCTTCATCTATAAAATTGCAATAGTTGGAGTATATGCTTCATAGGACTTTGTGGGGATTAAGAGAGTTAATACATGTACAGTGTATAAAACAATGCCCACTATACATACATTAATGTATAATGGTAATTAAATATCATATGTTTTAACAATTATAATATTTAAATTCATTGGTGACTATGTAAATTTTGGTTTCAAATGGTTATCACCTTTAAGTTAAATAGGAAAGTTTATTTTAACCTTCTCACATTTGTCTGATTTCATGCATTTTGTTTAGTGACAAATTTTAATTTTCATTTAGCAGAATTTTTGGCACCTAGATAAATTACACTAAAGAAGGTAGTAGTTGAAAGGTTTCCTTATTTATGTAGATATCTAAGGGTAAATTATCTTAGCTGATTAAACAAGTAGGCATTCTGCTCAAAATTAAATAGTAGAGTTAGGAATTTGGAGAAATCTCTTGGGAAACAATCTTCCAGACAAAACTTAATTCTTTCATAATTATAGTGCAGACAGTTGGGTCTTGAACAGGTCTCAATCTACTTCCTGGGAAAAGTTTTGGGCCCACTTACAGGGTCTTGAGATACCCACTTATTTAGGAAACATTGATTATTTGTCTTTGTCTTCTAGAATAGGAGCTTTATGGCAGAATTTTCTGCTTTTATGTTCTGGGGTATCTTCAGCATCTAGAGCAGTGCCTAGAACTTAGCATGCATTCAATAATATTTGTTCCGTGAATAAATGGTTAAATTCTAAAAGTCGATGTTAGGTGTTAAGGATATAACAATCAGTTAGATGCTCATAACGTGTAAGCAAAAATTGTTAACTTTAACTTTGTCATTTTTTAAAGCAAATGGATATCCTTTTATTAAACATACACACAGACACAAACACACACACACACACACACACACACACACACACACACACTCCTAAAACAAAATCTTTGCCTTATAGCTCCATGGCATTCCAAGAGAGGTATCATCTTCCACACAGCCCCTGCTTAATCTGGCTAAATCGGTTAACAGCCGAGATGTATAGATCAAGAGAGAAGTCCATTATTCAAAGTAAGGCTTTGCCTCTTTTCTACTTAACCAAACCATTCAAAAGCTGCTTATGCAGATAATATCATTATGGCCAGCTCTGAACTTGCCTGCTTGAACCTCAAGTTAACTTGCTTCTCTCGGGTGTTACTGAAGGGATGATTGGAATTCGTGCACATTGTAGGAAAAGTGTGTCTCCTTTCCTATCACTTGCATCCAGTGATGTCTTAGAATCAGAACTTAGCTCCTTAGAACTTAGTTTATTTCAAGTATAGTGGCATATAGTTCACGTTAGGATAAATTATTACCATCTGCTCTATGTTCAATATGTTCCAGAAATGTTACATCTGTAAATCTTTTTCAACCTTTACAATACCTCTTGGAGATATATATTACCATTCCAGTTTTACAAATATAAAAAAAGAAAACAGAAACCAACAAAAACAACAAGAGGTGGGAAGGAAAGTAAGTTATCCCTGGAGACACAGCAAGTAAGAAGTAGACAAAGAATTCAAACACAGGCCTGATGACTCTAAAGTTTGTATGTGTCATGCTTTGATATCTATGAAAGCTCTGTGATTTCATTCAGTTTTTGATCTCATTGGTGTATTTCTCTCTCAAAAATTTAACTTTGTCTTATTAGATCATTTTTGTACCCAGTCACCCCCGGTCTGATGCAGTACCTTTGCAGAAGGCAAAAATCCAGGCTAGATCTAAATTGTTGCCCATAGTAACAGGCTGTACTTGAAGCTGGGTTCATTTCAGATATCAAATCACTCCAAAAACACCCTGGAGAGACTTTGGAATTATTCATAATTACCACAAATTGAAAGTGATGAGAAAATTGGTGCTATTTTTCTATCAATCTCTAGAAAGATTATTATGCTATCTACTCACTACTAGATTTTTAAAAAAATTCTTAGCTGTGGAAATTTGTTTCACAAGCTTCAATATTAATTCTGAATCTTTGTTTTTCAACACTCTAGTATGCCTCCAATTTCTTCAAGGACTGCAATAAAATTCTTGATATCCACATAAATTAAATGTAATTAAGCTTTGTTTTAAATTTTTTATTGTAAAATTTTAAAACATATTCAATAATAATAGATGAGTAACTAACCTCCATGCATCCATCAATTCAGATTCAATAGTTATCAATAAATGTCAAATCTTATTTCATTTATATCCTCTGATTCCTCCCCCATGCCCCCTACTGAAGTATTTAATAGCAAATTTCAACTATCATGTCATGACATCCTGATTAAACTTTATTTTAAATTCAAATGTCATTGAAACAAATGAACAAAAACGAAGAAAAGCATGGGAACACAGCAACAATGTAAAACAAAACCCAGAAAAAAATGCAGTGAAAACTCCTCACATTAATTTTACTACACGAAGACAAAAATCATGCGTCTTTTGTTCACTTTTATAGAAATTAATATTTAATACATGTTTAAGATGATGATTTCTCTAAAATGTGTGGCAAATAATTCCTGAGTGGACATCAGACACTGAGAGAGACAGACTAGATTGCACAACCCCAAAATGTTAAGAAATTGATGACCTTGTAAACTCAAGCACTATTTTTTTCATTACTGACCAAATCAAGCTTGCATTTCATTTTAGTATACTGCGAGAGATGCTCTTGTAGAAATCTTTTTTTTTTTTTTTTGAGGCATGGTATCTCTCTGTCACCCAGGCTGGAGTGCAGTGGGTAGGATCTCAGCTCACTGCAACCTCGGCTTCTGGGGCTCAGGTGATCCCCCAACCTCAGCCTGGGACTACAAGCGCATGCCACCAAGCCTGGTTAATTTTTGTATTTTTTGTAGAGACAGAGTTTCGCTATTTTACCCAGTCTGGTCTGGAACTCCCGGGATCAAGTGATCCTCCCACCTTGGCCTCCCAAAGTGCTGGGATTACGGGTGTGAGCCACCGTACCCGGCCTAGAATTCTTCTGTGTGCTCTATCAAGATCATATATGTAGCATCCAAACAACTCCCACATTTAAACTGCTTTTCTGAGACTAATAAAAGAGGCATTTTAGAGTTATAAGTTTTATACTGCTCATCAATAACTACCAATAATAGAGCTGTAGAGTTATACCTTTATTAGCTCTTTAAGTCATTGAAATAAAGATTTCTTTTTTTTATTATTATTATACTTTAAGTTTTAGGGTACATGTGCACAACGTGCAGGTTAGCTACATATGTATACATGTGCCATGCTGGTGTGCTGCACCCATTAACTCGCCATTTAGCATTAGGTATATCTCCTAAAGCTATCCCTCCCCCCTCCCCCCACCCCACAACAGTCCCCAGAGTGTGATGTTCCCCTTCCTGTGTCCATGTGTTCTCATTGTTCAATTCCCATCTATGAGTGAGAATATGCGGTGTTTGGTTTTTTGTCCTTGCGATAGTTTACTGAGAATGATGATTTCCATTTTCATCCATGTCCCTACAAAGGACATGAACTCATCATTTTTTATGGCTGCATAGTATTCCATGGTGTATATGTGCCACATTTTCTTAACCCAGTCTATCATTGTTGGACATTTGGGTTGGTTCCAAGCCTTTGCTATTGCGAATAGTGCCGCAATAAACATACGCATGCATGTGTCTTTATAGCAGCATGATTTATAGTCCTTTGGGTATATACCCAGTAACAGGATGGCTGGGTCAAATGGTATTTCTAGTTCTAGATCCCTGAGGAATCGCCACACTGACTTCCACAATGGTTGAACTAGTTTACAGTCCCACCAACAGTGTCAAAGTGTTCCTATTTCTCCACATCCTCTCCAGCACCTGTTGTTTCCTGACATTTTAATGATGTCCATTCTAACTGGTGTGAGATGGTATCTCATTGTGGTTTTGATTTGTATTTCTCTGATGGCCAGTGATGATGAGCATTTTTTCATGTGTTTTTTGGCTGCATAAATGTCTTCTTTTGAGAAGTGTCTGTTCATATCCTTCGCCCACTTTTTGATGGGGTTGTTTGTTTTTTTCTTGTATATTTGTTTGCATTTTGATGGTGATAAAAAATATCCTACCTACATTATGGTTCTTTCTGTTTTTTTAGAATCTGTCTAGTTATTCAAAATAATTTTCTGTTTGTAGTCATATCAATGGCATTGGAAAGGCATATAAAGTGATTAGTAGTTTAGTTTATCAAAAAGTCAAATGATGAAATAAAATATTCAATAGTATTATGTTTTATAAATTCATTTCAATTCCAACCTAAAATATCAACGCTTTGGCCAGTCATGGTGACTCATACCTGTAATCCCAACACTTTGGGAGACTGAGGTGGGAGAACCGCCTGAGCCTAGGAGTTCAAGATCAGCATGGGCAACATGGCAAGATCCCATCTCAACAAAAAATAAAAAAATTAGCTGGGTGTAGTGGTACATATCTGTGGTCCCAGCTACTCAGGAGGCTGAGGTGGGAGAATCTCTTGAGCCCAGGAGGTTGATGTTGCAGGGAGCTGTGTTTATACCACTGCGCTCCTGCCTGGGTGACAAAGCAAGACTCTGTCTCAAAAAGTATGTAATATGTAAAATAAAATATCGATGCTAAATCTGGACAAACTTATGTTTCATTAACAATTAGTATTAATTTCCATGTTGTAATCTAATGTGAACCAACAGCTGTCAGTTCTTAAAAATGCAATTTAAAAAATTAGACTGCATCAGAGAAATGCATATCAAAACCATAATGAGATAGCATCTCACACCAGTTAGAATGGCGATCATTAAAAAGTCAGGAAACAACAGGTGCTGGAGAGGATGTGGAGAAATAGGAACACTTTTACACTGTTGGTGGGACTGTAAACTAGTTCAACCCTTGTGGAAGTCAGTGTGGCCATTCCTCAGGGATCTAGAACTAGAAATACCATTTGACCCAGCCATCCCATTACTGGGTATATACCCAAAGGATTATAAATCATGCTGCTATAAAGACACATGCACACGTATGTTTATTGTGGCACTATTCACAATAGCAAAGACTTGGAACCAACCCAAATGTCCAACAATGATAGACTGGATTAAGAAAATGTGGCACATATACACCATGGAATACCATGCAGCCATAAAAAATGGTGAGTTCATGTCCTTTGCAGGGACATGGATGAAGCTGAAAACCATCATTCTCAGCAAACTATCACAAGCACAAAAAACTAAACACCGCATGTTCTCACTCATAGGTGGGAATTGAACAATGAGAACACATGGACACAGGAAGGGGAACATCACACACTGGGGCCTGTTGTGGGGTGGAGGAGGGGAGGGATAGCTTTAGGAGATACACCTAATGTTAAATGACGAGTTAATGGGTGCAGCACACCAACATGGCACATGTATACATATGTAACAAACCTGCACGTTGTGCACATGTACCCTAAAACTTAAAGTATAATAAAAAAAAGTTACTCAAGTAACTAAATACTACCTGTTTGCCAAAAATTTGTGAAAAGAAAAATTAAAAATTTTTTTAATTGTGAAAAAAATAAAAATATAAAAAATTAGACTGCACATCAGTTAACACATATAGAATTTTTTGTCCATTTTATAGAAAACTGTAATCCCTCAAACTCAAATCATAATAATTATAATGGTTTTGGTTGAAAAGTAGTGTAATTGGTATTTTAGTAAATATTTTAACTTTATCATTTAAAGAAAATGGCTGCTTCTAGATACTAATGTACTTAAAATGAAAGCTTATGTTCACCTTATAGCATTTTATTTGAAAAGATAATTTTATGAATTAAATGTGCCCGGACAATTTGTGTAAAGGTAAATTAGATAAGGACACACAGTAATCCCATGAATGGCAACCTATAATTCACATAAGAATCACCTGGAGGGTTTCTTAAGGCAGATTGCCTAACCCCGCCCCAACAGCTTCTGATTCAGGAGGTCTGGGGAAGGCCCCAAGATTTTCATTTCTAACAAGCAAGTGAGATTGATGATGCTTGTCCAGGGACCAAACTTTGAGAACCACTACAGTAGACTGATGAGTTCAAAGAATTCAGGTTTTAAGACTGTAATAATTATGGAAAGTCTGTTTTAAATTGGGTCATACATGGGGAAAGATAAGGAGATGGGGTTGCCACCACTAATTCTAATACTTTCCCTAGTCATCTGACTACATCAGTCTCAGGATTTCTATTTCCCATCAACTATTACACATTTCTTCTCTTTTCAAACACTCAAAACACACCTTACCTCTCCTTACCCCTTAGCTGATAACATTGCTTTAAATTTATCAGAGTTAATTAAAGAAATTAGAGAGAACTTTATACTTCCACCGCCATATTTACCAGGTGGCTCACTCTTGTGCTCATATGCTTTAACATTCATCTTGGTGCAATGGACGCAGGTTCCCTGATTCAGCTGTGGCTCTCCCCTCCACTCACTTACTGGATCTCACTCCCATTCCCTTAAGAATTTGTCCCCTCAATTATTTCATCACTTTTCTTGTTTTCTTAGCTTCTCATTTGCATCTCCTTTGTAGTCTGCTTTGCTGAATTCTCCTTCTTTTATCCACCTTCATGATCAGATTCCTAGAATATTGTTCCACCTGGAGAAAGAAAGGGAGAAGAATTTATCCACTGGATCCCATCATCATTGCTCAAGGGCTGTCCCATGATTCATCAACTTCCCTGCACTCCAAGGCACAAGTTCATGAGGGAGGGGTGGGTTCCCTCAGGGGTCTAATACTTTAGTGTAAGACAAGGCCCTGGCTGAACAGGACATAGAAGTCTCCCACCCAGGCCTCATGTAAGGTGTGGTCAGGTTGCACCTAAGTTACAGACCTGGTCTCTGCAGCAGTATTGGGAATAAGAGGCAAATCTAAGAGGATTTTGAATTGTTACCAAAGAGAAGTCCATTCCATGACTCTTATATACAGACATGTTTTACTAGCTTTAATACGAAGAGATTTTTTCAAAATGAGGCTGAGGTAGGGGCATTGATGTGATATACACAAACAGCCTAATTTGTGCCAAGCCTAATTTGTGCCAAACTGTAAACAACCCACTGTTGTCTTCAAGTATCTCTCTAGCTAACATTATGTTTGTTGTCATCCACAACTAGCTGAGTTAATTATTATCTTCATTTTATCAGTCAATGCAAGACAAGCCTAATATTCTTCTCTTTACAACATGGAAGTAGAGAATTTCTAGGAAATTTATTAAAGACCATTCACACTGTCATGCAAATGCTTTAAGGTTGTTAGGAAAGTTGAAGGAATCTTCACAACTATATTTTCATTCCTTTCTTCAGCTTCTCATTTAGTCAACCTTCCCCAAGACTTGCTGTTCCAGCTTGAAGTTCAAAGACTACAATCTCTTTCCTCCACCTACAATCATTATTAGTGCTCACATACTGAACCATAATACACTGATATGCCAGCCTGTGCAATTATTATGTAGAATTGCTTAATACATCACTTACGTAAAAGTAATGCTGGATGTCACACTAACAGCCAAGGGGATGCAATGTAAAATGACAATGTGGTACCCTTTAATACCCTACAGAATGGCAAATTTAATAATCATAATAATATTACTAAGTATTGGTGAAGATGTGGGGGAAATTGGAACACTTGGCTATTGCCACTAGCATAAAAATTATAAGCATGATAGAGAGCAATTTTATGATACCTAGCATAAGAAAATGTTCATATACTTAAACTGAGCAATTATCTTCCTAGTGTCTACTTTCAAGGAATTCATTCATGGGTGCAAAGTTCACAGAGCAATACTTGTAAGAGTAAAAATGTGGAAATGACATAACTGTCCAAAAGAGGTAGGATTACCAAATCTGGGCAACTCAGAAAGGAATGACCAAATATAGGTGACTTATTTATAAAGTTGAATAATATACTGTAGCAATTAAATGAATGGATTAGATAAAAATGTGTTCCTCTCTCTAGATGTATTTCAAAAATAATATCTCTCTGTATTTCAAAAATAATGTGTTGTTTCAAAAGGATGCATACAACATGATATAATTTTTGTATATCTTAAAAACACATAAAGCAACAGGGCACATTGTTTATGGAGGTATTTATTTTTAGTAATTGAATGAAAACATACATAGAGATAATGAATAATAACTTCAGGATGGAGGAGACTATTTCTGAGTATGGAAACAGAGGGAAAGAGAAAGGATGGCTACATATGTAATAGTTTAGTTTTAGAGAAAGAGGAGGGAGAAAGGAGTGAGAGATAAGGGGAGAGTGAGAGACTGAGAGCGAGAGAGAGCAAGAGCAGGAGAAAGGGAATGGGAAAGAGAATGTGACGGAGAGGAGGAGTAAAAAAAGTAAAGTTAATTGTAATGGGTATCTAAATGCCTACTGTATGATTTCAAGTTATCCTGAGTTTTTTAAATAATATATATATTTTATGAAAACATACTAAGTTTACCTTTGTAAAAACGGAAAAAGTTTAATTTACTGGCTGGCTGCTTCATTGCTACAAAAGTGCAAACACTTTTCATAAAAGGTGAAAGAGATCACCATTGCAACTATATACAAAGGTATTTGGAGCCTCAATTCTTTTATCTTATATGTGTGTTTGTCTTCAGGGTTCGCTTTCAATGTTCAGGATAATTTTCTGCTATTTTGCTGTCAGATATTGCAACAAGGGGAGGAATCACAACTGAGAATCTGCTTCCTTTTTTCAAGGTGCTATAGTATACTACTCTGTTGCACAGCTTTTCTTTAGGCCTGAAACAGCATACTGATTAGAGCTCACCTTTCTTGGCTATAATTATATCATACTTTCTGATGAGACGTAAGCCACTGTAATTGGAGGTCTCAGAACTCTGCACTCATATGTTCAATTAGTCCATTTATTACATACAGACTACTAGTCCAATTTTCAGAAGACCATCGTATTTCAAACTTATATTCTCTGGTGGTGAGGAAAGGTGGTCAGTTTCCTCTCTGTCACTCCAATGTACTTAATAACCATATCTCACCAAATTTGAGTGGTGAGCATGTTTATATAAGTTTTTATGTTCATAATCTTAAAGGTAATCATATGTAATTTTTATTCATTAGTTGTAGGGTCATTCCATCACCTGCTAAAAAAAAAACTTAGATGCTGAAATTATCTTTCAAAACATGTAATTTGAGAAGAGACTTAAAATGAACAAGAAGGAAAAGAAGGGAGAGAAAGGAAACCACCATTGTTAAGATTCAATAATCACAGAAAAAGAGAATTTTGCTAAGTACTATAGAAGAAACAGTGATCTTTTAGCCTGGCTAAGAAATTTCAGTCATCAGGAATAAGAAAAAATCTAGTGATCCACCGAGGACAATTATCTGTGTTGCAAATGCGGAAAAGAGAATATTTTACAGCTCGTTCAATGTTGAAAGCAATTTTCACCAGGAAATCAAGAGAAGTGTAAAATTTTGTTTTCATTCTAGCAGCACTATGCTGTTACATATTTTAAAACTCACTGACATCAGCTATGAAGGGACAAAAAAAGCAGTGGAAATGATTGTATTTATTGGAGTAAAGCAATTTTTTTTTGGTTTATGGTTTATTTCCTTTTTTTTTTTTTTTTGCTTGTTTCTTCTGAGTGCTGGACTGGGGATTCAGGAGAAAGACTTTATTACCATATTTACTCAGCATTTTTGAATGAGTTTTGAACCTTCTTGTGAGAAACGGGAAAGTTCTTCAAAGATCATAAAATGTCACAATTTCTTACTATAAGATTGCTGTCCACTATTAGTGTATATATATTTTCCAAATCAGCTGTCCTAGCTTGCTGCGGCATGCCTGGACAGAACTAAACAAGCCCCAGCCCATACTGCATGCCATTCTTTATTTGGAGATGCTTCTTAAACTATCCCTGGGCAACTTCTTTTTCTTTCCTTGTTCTATTATGCTTACCTAATTAAGAAAGTTTTAAACTAATAGCCAACTGGGTAAAGTGTAAAATGTGAGGTCCTATTCTAGCCAATGGAAACCGGACTCACCAGTAGGGTAGACATGTCAGGCTATAAATAACTCTGTCTCCTTTGTTCGGTGTGCTCTTGTGGCTGGACAGCTGAGTAGCACCCTTTCTGCAGAAAGTAAAGCTCACCTTGCTGAGAGATCATTTGTTCCTGCGTTAATTCTTTCTTTTTTTGTGTGTGTGATACCAAAAATTTCATTCCCAACGTTCTCAAGGCCTATTATTAACTTTCTGGGGCAGAATTCAGTCATCTTTCCACTCTCTAGGGAATGATCCAAGTTGACTTGAACTGTGCAAGGATTCCAGTCCATTACCCAATCTCCTTTTCATCAGCCATCCCACCATGGCATCCCCATTTCACTGTCTTACATTCTCTGATTCGCCATTATAAGCACCATCAGTTTGTTTGGTCCTTTCTCCTGAAGTTCTTGCCCCAAGCCTTAAAACTAATTAAACCCATCTTTCTACTCCTTCTTCCCCTGCAGCTGTGCAGCCTATGTGGGGGGAAAACAATCCACAGCCACACTGACGAGTAACAGTTTAAACTTATCACCAACACGAGGCAGGCTCTCAGTGTGGTCCAGCTGCCTTCCTACTTCCCCTAGGTCATTTCAGTCCCCTAAATAGCTATTTTATACGTTTTCCTTGATCCTCAAACTCCCCAAATTTCCTCTCCTCTGCTCATTTTCAGCTGATCACGTTGCTTTTATTTCTCTGAGAAAATACAGCAATGAAAAGTAAGCTCCTCATTTTCCAATGTCTGTCTATAGTTTGCTTTTTTCTGCAAGAGTGGATGAACTGCCCGTGTTTCTAGTTGAGGCCACCCCTCACCTAGATGCTGATGCTGTGACTTCAGACTTGCTGAAACAACCTACTGATTAGAGCTCACCAGACTTGCCAGTCTCTCTAGTATAGTCATTTTTTCCTGTTAAGTCATTTCCATCAACAAACAGGCATGCTTTACTATCTCAACAAATCTTTTTCATCCCACATGTGTCCTACTATACTTATTGCCCTTTCTTTGCTCCCATTTTGAGCAAAATTTCTTTAAAATTTTGCTGGAATGTAAAGCACTTGTGTCACTGCCTGGCTCATAACCCTCCAATGCTCTCTATCACACTTAGAAAAAAAAAATTTAGGGGCCTTCCCTTCCCAGCATTACATAAGGACTCCCTGCTCCTCCCCACCATTGCTACTCTGCTGTTCTTCCCACTCGCGACGCTCCAGTTACATTGACCTCGTCCTTGTCCCACTAACAAGCCAGTGCTTTTTCCTCTCAGGTCCTTTGCACTGATTCCCATTGCCTGAAATTCACTTTCCCTAGAGTTATATGGTATTCATTGGGGTCTCTCTGTTCGTACATCACAGGCTTAATGGTGTCTTCCTTGGCAACCCTATCCAAAATTGCACTTTAACCCATCATTCTATCCCCTTGCCTTACTTTATTTGTCTTCATCAGCTGACAGGTCATATATTTAGGATCCAAACTCCCTGAGGGCAGAAACTATTTCCTCTTTTTAACCTTATTAAAGTATAACAGATGAAAATTGGAGATATTCAAGGTGTACTACATGATGTTTTGATATATGTATACATTGTGAAATAATTATCACAATCAAGATAATTAACATATTCATCACCTTACTTAAGTACCTTTGTGTGTGTGTGTGTGATGAGAATACTTAAGATCTACTCTCTTAGTAAATTTCAAGAATATAATACATTACTTTTTAATTATAGTTACCATGCTGGACTTTAGGTTTCCAGTTCTTATTAATCCTATAACTGTGAGTTTGTCACCCTTTGATCAACATCTCCCCTTTTCCTCCTGAGTGTTGGTAACCACCTTTCTACTCTCTGTGTCTAAGAGTCTAACCTTTCTAGATTCCACATGTAAGTGAGATCATACAGTGTTTGTTTTCTGTTTCAGAAACAGAAACAGAAAACACTTCGCATGATGTCGTCCAGGTTCATCTATGTTGCGACAAATGGCCAGATTTTCTTCCTTTTTAAGACTGAATAATACCCATTGTGTATATATGACTCATACTCTTCATCCATTCATCTGTCTATAGACACATAGGTTGTTTCCATAACTTGGCTATTGTGAATAATGCTGCAGTGAACATGGGGGTGTAGATATCTCTTCAAGATCCTGATTTCATTTCCTTTGGATATGTATCCAGCAGTGAGATTAAATAATTCCATTTTTAATTTTTTGAGGAATCTTTGTACTATTTTCCTTAATAGCTGTACCAATTTACATTCCCACCAACAATATATAAAATTTCCCTTTCTCCACATCCTTGCCAACATTTTGTTATCTTTTGATTTTTTTGATAATAGCCATTCTTACAAGTGTGAGGTGATATCTCATTCATTGTAGTTTGATTTGCATTTTCTTGATGATTACTGATGTCGTTCATCTTTTCATATACCTGTTGGCCATCTGTATATTGCCTTTGAAAAAAATGTTTATCGAAGGCCTTTGGCCATTTTTTAACAGGGTTATTTTGTGTTTTATTTTTTATGTTTTACTGTTGAGTTGCATGACTTCCTTGTATATTTTGAATATTAAATCCTTATAGGATAAATGGTTTGCAAATATTTTCTCCTATTTTGAAAGTTGCCTTTTCATTTTGTTGATTGTCTCTTTTGCTGTGCAGAAACATTTTAATTTATTGTAGTACCACTTATTTTTGCTTTTGATGCCTGTGCTTTTGGTATCATATCCAAAAAATCATTGCCAAGACCAGTGTCATGGAGTTTTCACCTGTTTTCTTCAAGGAGTTTTATGGTTTCAGATCTTATAAGTCTTTATCCATTTTGAGTTGAGTTTTGGATATGGTGTAAGATAAGAATTCATTTTTTTGTTTTTTGCATGTGGATATCCAGTTTTCCCAAAAGCATTTATTGAAGAGACTGTCATTTCCCCAACAGGTCTTTGTAGCTTAGTTGGCCATATGTGCGTGGGTTTATTTCTCAGCTTTCTATTCTGCTCATTCCATTGGTCTATGTGTCTGGTTTTTTTGTTGCTGTTGTTGTTTGTTTGTTTGTTTGTTTTTGAGACGGAATCTCACTCTGTCACCCAGGCTGGAGTGCAGTGGTGCGATCTCGGATCACTGTAACTCTGCCTCCCAGGTTCACACCATTCTCTTGCCTCAGCCTCCTGAGTAGCTGGGACTACAGTTGCCCGCCACCATGCCTGGCTAATTTTTTTGTATTTTTAGTAGAGACAGGGTTTCACCGTGTTAGCCAGGATGATCTCGATCTCCTGACCTGGTGATCTGCCTGGCTTGGCCTCCCAAAGTACTGGGATTACAGGCATCAGCCACTGTGCCCACCCCTATGTGTCTGTTTTATGCCCTGTTTTATACTCTTTTTTTTGGAGGGGCAGGATCTCGCCCTGTTACCCAGGCTGGAGTACAGTGGCCTGATCATTTGTCACTGCAGCCTTGAACTCTTGGGCTCAAAGGATTCTCCTGCCTCAGCTTCCTGGGTGAATGGGACTACAGGCATGGGCCACCACACCCAGCTACTTTCTTTTAAATTTTATGTAGAGATGAGGTCTCGCTTTGTTGCCCAGGCTGGTCTTGAACCAGGCTGAAGGTGATCCTTCCATCTCAGTGCCATACTCTTTTGATTACTGTACCTTTGTAATATCATTTGTCATCAGAAAGTATCCCATCTCCAGTTGTGCTCATCTTGCTCAAGATTGCTTTAGTTTTGGGGATTGTTTGTGGTTCCATGCAAATTTTAGATTTTTTCTAGTTCTGTGAAAAGTGCCATTGGAATTTTGATAAGAATTGGGTTGAATCAGCAACTCACTTTTAGTATGGACATTTTAACACTATTAATTATTCTGACCCATGAACGCAGAATATCTTATCATTTATCTGTGTCTTCAGTTTGTTTTGTTGATGTTCTATAGTTTTTAGTGTACAAATCTTTCATCTCCTTGGTTAAATTTATTCCTAAGTATTTTATTCATTTTGATGCTATCACAAATGAGATTTTCTCAATTTTTTTCAGATAGTTTATTTTTAGTGTATAGAAATGCCATTGATTTTATGCTGATTTTGTACCTGCAACTTTACTGATTTTTAAAAAATTGGTTCTAACAGTTTTTGGTTAGAGGCTTTGAGTTTTTCTATGTATAAGATTATGTCACCTGCAAATAGAGACAATTTTACTTTTTCCTTTTCTATTTGGATGCTTTTTATTTTTTTCTCTTGCCTAATTGCTCTGGATAAGACTTCCAGTATTACACTGAATAGAGATGGCAAGCATGGTCATTTTTGCCTTTTTTCCTGATTTTTTAAAAAAAAAAAACAACGTTCAACTTTTCACCATTGAATACAATGTCAACTGTGGGCTTATGACATATGACTTTTGTTATTGAGGTCTAGTCCTGCTATAGCTAATATTTCATGAGTTTTTATCATGAGAGGTTCTTGACTTTTTTCTGTATCTAATGAAATCATATATTTGTCCTTTGATCTTTTAATATGGTTTGTCATATTGATTTCTCTGTTTAGGGATAAATTCCACTTTATTACAGTGTATGATCCTTTTAATGTGCTGCTGAATTAGTATGCTGGTATTGTGTTGAAGTGCAACACAATGCAATTCTGTTCATCAGGAATATTGCCCTTTAATAGGCTTTTCTTGTGTTCTTGCTTGGCTTTGGTATTGGGGTAATACTGGCCTTGTAAAACCAGTTTTGAAGTGTTCCTTCCTCTTCTGTTTTTTGGAAAAAAGGAGTTTGAGGAAGATTTCTATTAATTCTTTGAAAAATATTTGGTAGAATTCACCAGTGAAGACATCAGTTTCTGGACTTTTCTTTGGTGGGAGACATTTAATTACTAATTTTGTCTCCTTATTCATTATTGGTCTGTTCAGATTTTCTGTGTCTTCATGATCTAAGTTGGTAGTTTGTGTGTTTCCAGGAATTTATCAGTTTCTTCTAGGGTATCCAATTTGTTGACATTTCACTGCCAGCTAGTCCTCTTATGATCCTTTGTATTTCGGTGGTACCAGTCGTAATGTCTCTTATTTCTGATTTTATCTATTTGTGTTATCTCTTTTTTTCTTAATTAACCTAGCTAAAGGCTTATCAATTTTATTTTTTTCAAAAACCATCTTAAGTTTCATGATTTTTTCTGTTGTTTATCTGTTGTCTATTCCATTTATTTCCGCTCCAATCTTTGCTACTTACTTCCTTCTGCTAATTTTAGGCATAGTTTTTTCTTTTTTGTTTTTATTTGCTTTAGGTGTAAAGTTAGGTTATTTGAAAGCTTTTTGTTTTGTTTTGTTTTATCTATGTAGGTATTTATCCAATAAACTTTCCCCTTTTGCTGCATCGTATAAGATTTGATATGTTGTTTTTCCATTCTTATTTGTCTCAAAAATGTTTTTAAATTTCTCTTTTGACTTCTTATTGATCAATTGACCCCTTTATCATTATATAATGAATTTCTTTTCATTTCATCAGTTTTGACTTAGTTTCTATTTTTCTGATGTGAGTATACCTACCTCTTCTCTTTTGGTTTCTATTTGCATTGAATGTATTTTTCCATTCCTTCAATTTATGTGTGTCCTTAAAGCTGAAAGAGTGTCTTATTGGCAGCATATAGTAGGGTCCTTTTAAAATTGTTAATTCATTCAGCCACTCTGTCTCTTGTAATTGGAGAACTTAATCTGTTTACATTAAAGGTAATTATTGACAATTAAGAACTTACTATTGCCATTTTGTTCATTGTTTTCTGGCTGCCTTATAGACATTTTGTTTCTTTCTTCCTCTCTTGATGTCTTCCTTTGTGATTGGATAATTTTTCTATGATGGTATACTTTGATTTATTTCTCATCGTTTGTGTATCTATGATAGGTTTTTTCTCAGTTGTCACCATGAGGCTTACCTAAGACAGACTATAGTTACAACAGTCTATTTTAAGCTAATAACAACTTCAGTCATATATAAAAACTCTACACTTTACTTTCCTCTCATAATATGTTTTCGATGTCACAATTTACATCATTTTTACATTGTATATGCTTTAACAAATTATCATAGTTATTTTTACATTTTTTATCTTTAACCTCTATACTAGAGATATAAGTTATTTACATGCTACCACTACAGCATTAGAGTATTCTGAATTTAACTATATTTTTATTTAACCAGTGAGTACTATATTTTCATATGCTTTCATGTTACTGATTAACATCTTTTCATTTCAGCTTGAACAACTCCCTTTTTTTCCTATAAGGCAAATCTAATGGTGATGAACTCTGTTAGCTTTTGTTTTACAGGGAAAGTATTTATCTCTCCTTCATTTCTGAAGGACAGTTTTTCCAGGTGAAGTGTACTTGGTTAGCAGGTTTTCTCTTTCAGCACTTTGAATACATCATCACTCTGGCCTGAAAAAATTCTGCTGACAAATCTTCTAATAGCTTTGTAGAGTTTCCCTTGTATGTGAGCAATTTCTTTTCTCTTGATGCTTTCCAAATTCTTTCTGTCTTTGACTTTTGACAATTTGATTGTAATATGTTTTGGTGAAATCTCTTTTGGATTGAAATTGATTGGAGGGTTTCGAGCTTCAGGTATGTGCATGTTGATAGCTCTCCCCAGATTTGGGAATATTTTAGCCATTTTTATTTAAATAAGCTTTCTCGTCTTTTCTCTTTCTTCTCCTCCTGGCTATCATATGATGAGAAAGTCAGCTCTAATGATAGTGTCACACACGTCCCATAGGCGTTCTTCATTTCTTTTCATTCTTTTATCTTTTTTCTCACTTAACTTAATATTTTCATATTACTTATCTCTGAGTACACGGATTCCTTCTTTTGATTGATAAAATCTACTGTTGGCACTTTCTCTTGAATTTTTAAAATTTCATTCATTGTTCTTCAGTTCCAGAATTTCTGATTGGTTCATTTTTTATGATTCTATCTATTTATTGAACTTGCGGTTTCGTTTTGTATTTTTTTCTGATTTTGCTGTTTTCTATCTTTGTTCTCTTATAGCTTGCTGAGCTTCTTAAAAAATTATATTGAACTCTTTTCATACAATTCATAGATTTCCATTTCTTTGGGGTTGGCTACTGGAATATTACTGTGTTCCTTTGGGTGTCATATTTATGTGTTTTGTGTGTTTTTTGAAGTGTTGTGCTTTTGTTTTCAGAATTAAAGAATTTAATTCTTTACTATCTTAAGGAGAGAAACATTTTCACTACACAGGCCATCTAGTAATTCTGAGTCTCTCTTAGACCTTTTTAATAGATGTGCCCACTTTTTTTAAGTTTCCTTCTCTCAAAGGAACTCTTAAGATTGTATACTTTCTCTTGCTCCTGAAAAGCCAGGTCAAATGCTGAGAGCCTGTTGTTTGTTTTCCCTAAGATAGTGCCCTGAAATATGCATTTTTACCTTCTCCCAATCCTGAATAGTTGAGCTAGTGGTCTATGCAAGATGATTGCATTTGCTGTCCATGAAGGCACACTAGGGGAGCTGGGCCAGTGTTGGGTGGAGTGAGGTGCCTAAAGTAATTTGGATGTCCATGGGCCAGTTGGAGAGAGTTCACCAGCCAGGCATCCCAAGCAGCTTTTGGGCAGGCTTCTTGATGAAGTGCTTGGAGTAGTTAGTAGGTTCTGTGGCCTCTATTTACACCTCCCAGCCTTTCCCAATCTCTCAGTCACGACAATCACATCAGTATTCTGATGGGATAAGAAAAATTTGGGCTGCTTAGGTAGCATCCTGCACAGCTCAGGGACCCAGTGCTCACTCCCTATGTTCTTACTTTCTCCAGTGGGAGAAATTGCTGGACAAGGGGACTTCTCTTGGCACTGAGATGTGCCACCTTGAGAAATGGGTGGTTTGGGTAAAATGGAAATGTTCTTTTACTCCCTTCAATGAGTCTATTCTTGGATTTTGTGATCTAATATTGTCCTAGAACTTCTCCACTGGTCTCTCAAACTTCCACAAAGGCACTCTTGTTCATAGGTGGGATATGGGAGTAGAAATCTTCTATTTTGCTGTCTTGCTAATGTCACTCCTTTGTCTGTTTTCTTTAATAGCTTCTGAAATGCATAGAAGATGTCCAAAATATTGCACATTGAATTCAGTATTGAATATAAAATACTCTATTAGCTCCTTGAAATATCTACTCCTATCTGATTACTACTGACACAGGGAGAAGGGTGTAGTGTGAGAATTAGGAAATTCTCTTTTACAACAAGAGTCAGAACTTTGCTTGTTCAAAATGTTCCACTTAATGAATTTATTTTCCCCTCATCAGTTAGTTCATATTCACTTTATTCCCACCCTTGCCACAATATTCTGATGTTACTGTTGATAGATTAGCTCCTGTTATGTAAGTGCTCTGCTCCTTACATGCACACATAATTCACAATTAGTCAGCAAACTTGGCAGCATTTCTGGGGTTGATTTTTGTCTTTGATGATTGTATAAAGGAAGTGAGTTATTTAAATGTTAACATAGTAGGGAAACACCCCTATGTTAAAAGTCATTTTAGGGTACTAATGACTTAGGACTTGTTCATCAATAAAGTTAGATGAATATTAACCAGGGACAGGGTGGCAGGGCAAGGGGTGCTTATTTTGCTGATAAACTGATGTTTCTGATAATTGGACAAAAATATTCCAATGAGAACATAAGATATTTCAGTCCAGTATTATGACCCTAAAGAGATGTTTTAACCTTAATGGAGTGAAAAGGATACAAGACAAAAGGCACCAATGCTGCTTGGCATTCCAAAAGTGATTTTTTTTTTTTTTCCCCACTCGCTTAGGGCCTTTCTTTCCTTTGTATAGCCAGTTAGAATCCAAAATTTAGCAGTAACAAAGTCATGGGGCACAGAATGAATTATCTAATCTGGGTAAGTATATAAGGTTTTCAAAATAGTGGTGGGGTGTGAGTTGAATCTCATCTAATAACTCGGGTTAAAATAGATACACAAAAGCCAATCAGTAACCAGATCCTCCTAGTATACTGAGGCATCAAAGGCAATAGGTAGCCACAAGTAAGTTCCAAAAATATTTCTGACTTAATATGATTGCTGCATATATATTTGGGTATACGTAAGAGTCTTTTTTACAGGAAAACAACACAAGGATGCAACTTTGAAAATACTAATTAGTTTGTTTAAAAAATACACTGTATCCTAATGTTCGTAATAAAATTTTCTTTAGAACAAATTAAGAGCTAGGCTTTAGAGCTTTAAACTCTTTTGGAAGTGGCATTATTTTTTTTCTGGAGAACTGATATGTGTGTCTTCCAATGGATCTTTGCAGCTGGGGTTCAGAAGATTTGGCTTTCAGTTCCTCTTCTGCTACTAAATAGCTAGAGAAGTTTGTATAAATCATTCAATTACTCCGATCTTGTTTTCTCAAATATAAACTGAATGTATCACACATATACACATTTGTTGGAGTGACACAAATATTTAATAATATTGGTTTCATTTACAAAACCATTGATTTATAAAAGGAATATATAGGTACTAGGTGATTGTAGAAGTGGTCATAGCTCCATATCAGAAGCCCACTGCAAACCATGGATGTTTACTGCTATTTCAGGCTCTCCATCTCACATGTGTAAGCTGCTTGGAAGGAAAGGAATGCAGAATCTTTGCTAGACATGATGAAACATCTGCCCTAGTTGATGCAGATGATTCACTCTTCCTTTATTTCAACATGAATCAAGGTGATACTGGTTTCCCAGCTTCCAGTTTCCACCTGACCCATAAAATAGCTTTGTACAAAAAGCAGATGTGTTTTCTACTTGTCATGCCAATGAGTTTCAGGTGTGTCAAGGTATTGACGGTTTCAGCCCTCGAGGCAGCAGGACAGGGTCTGGACCAGTGACCTCTGGTCATGAGTGTCCTATATTTATCCAAGATTGCTATGTAAAATGATATTTTTTCCCTGTTTTCCATGGCATGAAAGAGGTTGGGAAACACTTGACTAGATTTATTAGTTAATATATTTACCCACAGACATGCTTTGGATGCCTACTCTGGGGATCTGAATACATCCTGAGAATATAGAGATGATTAAAATTTATAACTTGATCGCATGCCATCTCTAAAATTCTATAACGTATATTTATTATTTCCAAATGGCTAATTTGCAATAAGAAAATAAATATGTCAAAGGACAGAGTAGAGAAAACTGAGCATGAAAACTACACAATCTTGGGTGTTAAAAATATTAGAGTTCTTACTACAACTGACTCTTTATAATCTTTCACCTCTTGAGAGTATTCGTTATTTTTCAACCTGAGTTTCTTCACACTATTTTCAAAAGGGTTTTAAGTAAATAATGTCATTTTTTATAATGAGGAAAATGTGACTATTATTTAAAATAATTAGAGATTAATGTTATATAGCATAACTAAAAACTTACATTTCCATAATACCAATATTATTTAATATCACAATGAATTAAATATCACAAAATGTTTCTTAAGGCAATCATAAATAAGTGAATGGGGTTAAAACATAAATGATAGTGTTATCTTGAACATCCTACAAAAATAAAAACCCACTTCCATTCAGTTGTAGCCTCAGAGCCTCTATTTAACTTATTATATTTAGCTGTTGTTTAGTACTGTATGGTTCTAAGGGAGAGTTTAGTTTATTGATATGATGCCTAGCACTCACAGGAGATGCACAATAATAATAAAAATTGGCAACAGATTCCATAGTCTTAAAAATGTACAGCTCTTCATGAGCACAATCTATTTCCAGACATGAAAAGAGCATGTTTGCACATTATACACATCCATTATAAAGATATCAAAAATAGTTTCTTGACAAAATAGACTTTAAATATGCATATTTTATTTTTAAATGTAATTCTGAGCTTGGATTTCTTTTAATGACAGTTCTGGGAGATGAATATTCTATCATACTATGCTTAGCAACAACATTCTCCAAAATAGTGATGAAAGATCTGTTTTCTCTTTTTTGTCATGGTTCGCTTTAAGAGTCCTTACATATTTTGACTGCTTACTATTTTGATTGCATGCCATATCTAAAATTCTATAATGTATTTTGGATATATAGGCATCGCATCACTTGCTTGATGACAGTGACACACGAAAATCTACACAAAATACTAACTGGAAAATTATTTCCTCTTTTTTTATAATGTGAAATATTTTAATGTATTTTTGTCAACTCAGAGCTCCCAGTCAATCTTCTAAAAGGTAAATAAGACAAAGTAAATTGTCTGTGTGTAAGTAACACACAAGAAAATGATTAAACCATAAATTATTGATCACTAATAAATATATTTGTTTTCATATATTTGTTTATGTGTGTGAAAACATACTGCATATTCCCTTTGTTTGATATTTGGCTGGCTTTCAAAGTGTCTGCGTGTAATTCTAATGGTCTAACAGTTGTATTCGGAAGATAATTTGAGATTTTTCCCACACATCATTTTGTTAAAATTTAAGTGAGTCTTGTGCATGTAAATATTTTCTTTGTAAACCTTAGCCAAAAAGGGCCGGGTGCAATGGCTCATGCCTGTAATTCCAGCACTTTGGGAGGCCGAGGCGAGTGGATCATTTGAAGCCAGAAGTTGGAGACCAGCCTGACCAACATAGTCAAACCTCATCTCTACTAAAAATACAAAAATTAGCCGGGTGTGGTGGCGCCCACCTGTAATCTCAGCTACTCCAGAGGCTGAGGCAGGAGAATCACTTGAGTCTGGGAGGTGGAGGTTGTAATGAGCCCAGATGACACCACTGCACTCCATCCTGGGCAACAGAGCAAGACTCCATGTTGGAAAAAATAAAAAAGGGAAAAAAGAAAGGAAGGGAAAGGAAAAAATAAAAAAGGGAAAAAAGAAAGAAAGGGGAGGGGAGAGGGGAGGGGAGGGGAGGGGAAAGGGGAGGGGAGAAAGGAAAGGAAGGAAGGAAGGGAGAGAGGGAGGGAGGAAGGAAGGAAGGAAGGAGGGAAGAGAGGGAGGGAGGGAGGAAGGGAGGAAGGAAGGAATGAAGGAAGGAAGGAAGGAGCCCATAAGTATTATTTTGAGATATATATATGTCTATGAAGTTTGGGCACTATACTCCAAAAAGAAATCTACATGGTGAAACCCCATCTCTATTAAAACAAAACAAAACAAAATATTAGCTGGGCATGGTGGCGGGCACCAGTGGTCCCAGCTACTCAGGAGGTTGAGTTGGGAGGATTACCTGAGCCTGGGAGGCAGAGATTGTAGTGAGCTGAGATGGCACCACTGCACTCCAGCCTGGGCGACAGTGAGAACCTGTCTCAAAAAAAAAAAAAAGTATTTTGGAAAATGTGCCTATATTCTCTCCTATACTTATGTAAATTATCCATTATTTTCCCCTTCCACAGATAGGAAAGTCAAGTTTCAAATAGCCCAAGTGACTTACACAAAGTCATGTGCATGTAAAAATTGTCCATAAATATTTTTATTGAATTTTAATAAAATTCATTATTTAGATAATTGGTGTTGATATCATCAAGAATCTAGAACCAGCTACTTCCTTTCATAAAGAATCTTTCTCCTTCAAAACCTCTTCTGGGATTTTAATTCTTGTGAATACTGAATAAATATTTTCTAACTACTATATACTCACCTTCCCTCCCTTTCACTTCAGAAACAGAAAAAGTGGTAGCCCTGATTAACAGAAATAACAGTAACTTTGCTATTCAGACACAATATTGTCTTTTCCATGTCTAAATTAGATCTGGTGCATTTAAATCCATGCAATTTTAATGTATTACATTCCATTTTCTACCTTCCGAAAGTGTCCATATTAATATCTTACATTCTGATTTTTTTCTGTTTTTATACCACATACCCCTTATTTTGGGGCTATCATCACAATAATATCACCTTATATTATGGCAAATGAATTTTTTTAAGTTAGTTTGGGTGCAATTCAATACTTTTCATCAAAATTGTTACTTGGAAAATCATTCCAGTGACCATTATCTATGTGAACAGAAGGCATCATTCTGTTATTCTATTTTCAGAAACTTAATTTCCTAGATTTGTGTAGAAAACCATGATTACATAGTGCAAAGCCAATGTGAGTCTTCTAATTAGTACTGCTTTTTAGCAAAAAATAAGGAAAAAATGTCTTAGGTTAGCAATATTATGGACCATTTCAACCATACTTCTCTTTCTAAGTACCTGGAATACTCAAAACTAATGGCTGAATTAGGCTGACCTGCCAGCAACTCACCATATAAGTGTTTATCAGAATAGTGTCCCCAAATTCCCTGGAAATGCAAGAGTTCAAATCGGTTTGCACTTCAATCATTTCTCATCATGCAGAAGGCTGGGAAACTCTAAAAGGTGTTTTTGATATGCCAGTTTATGGAGAGACACAATGTTTTTCCCTTTGCTAGAATTTCTGAATTTTTTTTTCAAATAGGACTAAAATGTAAGCCTATCCTCATATAGAAAAGAGTGTTTTTAGTAACTTTTAAAGCACTTCTCAATATAAAACTCTTATTAATGACTGAGAGTTTATTTACTTATCGATTAACTGATTGATTGAACTGACTGATTGACTGATTGAGATAGGGTCTCACTCTGTCTCCCAGGTGGGAGTGCATTGGTGCCGTCACTGCTCACTGCAGCTTCAGCCTCCCCAGCTCAGGTGATCCTCCCACCTCAGCTTCCCAAGTAGCTGGGACTACAGGCACCCACTTATTTTTTTGTATTTCTCATAGAGATAGCCTGTTGCCCAGGCTGGTCTTGAACTCCTAGACTCAAGTGATCCTCCCGCCTCTGCCTCCCAAAGTACTGGGATTATAGGCATGAACCATTGTGCTCAGCCTGACAGTTTATTTTTCAGTTCTGAAATGAGTTCAGTTTAGACCTTACTTTTTTCTTCAGGAAATTATACCAGCACTTTCCTACAGATGTCCAAATGTCCATTGGACTACTTTTTATTTTAACTTTGGTATAAAGGAAATAGAATGAAAGAAAACAAAAATAAAATTTTTTTTTATTTTATTGTAATTATTATTATTATTATTATTATTATTATTATTATTATTATACTTTAGGTTTTATGGTACATGTGCCCAATGTGCAGGTAAGTTACATATGTATACATGTGCCATGCTGGTGCACTGCACCCACCAACTCGTCATCTAGCATTAGGTATATCTCCCAATGTTATCCCTCCCCCCTCCCCCCAACCCACAACAGTCCCTGAAGTGTGATGTTCCCCTTCCTGTGTCCATGTGTTCTCATTGTTCAATTCCCACCTATGAGTGAGAATATGCGGTGTTTGGTTTTTTGTTCTTGCGATAGTTTACTGAGAATGATGATTTCCAATTTCATCCATGTCCCTACAAAGGACATGAACTCATCATTTCTTATGGCTGCATAGTATTCCATGGTGTAGATGTGCCACATTTTCTTAATCCAGTCTATCATTGTTGGACATTTGGGTTGGTTCCAAGTCTTTGCTATTGTGAATAATGCGGCAATAAACATACGTGTGCATGTGTCTTTATAGCAGCATGATTTATAGTCCTTTGGGTATATACCCAGTAATGGGATGGCTGGGTCGAATGGAATTTCTAGTTCTAGATCCCTGAGGAATCGCCACACTGACTTCCACAAGGGTTGAACTAGTTTACAGTCCCACCAACAGTGTAAAAGTGTTCCTATTTCTCCACATCCTCTCCAGCACCTGTTGTTTCCTGACTTTTTAATGATCGCCATTCTAACTGGTGTGAGATGGTATCTCATTGTGGTTTTGATTTGCATTTCTCTGATGGCCAGTGATGGTGAGCATTTTTTCATGTGTCTTTTGGCTGCATAAATGTCTTCTTTTGAGAAGTGTCTGTTCATGTCCTTCGCCCACTTTTTGATGGGGTTGTTTGTTTTTTCTTGTAAATTTGTTGGAGTTCATTGTAGATTCTGGATATTAGCCCTTTGTCAGATGAGTAGGTTGCGAAAATTTTCTCCCATTTTGTAGGTTGCCTGTTCACTCTGATGGTAGTTTCCTTTGCTGTGCAGAAGCTCTTTAGTTTAATTAGATCCCATTTGTCAATTTTGGCTTTTGTTGCCATTGCTTTTGGTGTTTTAGACATGAAGTCCTTGCCCATGCCTATGTCCTGAATGGTATTGCCTAGGTTTTCTTCTAGGGTTTTTATGGTTTTAGGTCTAACATTTAAGTCTTTAATCCATCTTGAATTGATTTTTGTATAAGGTGTAAGGAAGGGATCCAGTTTCAGCTTTCTACATATGGCTAGCCAGTTTTCCCAGCACCATTTATTAAATAGGGAATCCTTTCCCCATTTCTTGTTTTTCTCAGGTTTGTCAAAGATCAGATGGTTGTAGATATGTGGCATTATTTCTGACGGCTCTGTTCTGTTCCATTGATCTATATCTCTGTTTTGGTACCAGTACCATGCTGTTTTGGTTACTGTAGCCTTGTAGTATAGTTTGAAGTCAGGTAGCGTGATGCCTCCAGCTTTGTTCTTTTGGCTTAGGATTGACTTGGTGATGCGGGCTCTTTTTTGGTTCCATATGAACTTTAAAGTAGTTTTTTCCAATTCTGTGAAGAAAGGCATTGGTAGCTTGATGGGGATGGCATTGAATCTGTAAATTACCTTGGGAAGGATGGCCATTTTCATGATATTGATTCTTCCTACCCATGAGCATGGAATGTTCTTCCATTTGTTTGTATCCTCTTTTATTTCCTTGAGCAGTGGTTTGTAGTTCTCCTTGAAGAGGTCTTTCACATCCCTTGTAAGTTGGATTCCTAGGTATTTTATTCTCTTTGAAGCAATTGTGAATGGGAGTTCACTCATGATTTGGCTCTCTGTTTGTCTGTTATTGATGTATAAGAATGCTTGTGATTTTTGCACATTGATTTTGTATCCTGAGACTTTGCTGAAGTTGCTTATCAGCTTAAGGAGATTTTGGGCTGAGACAATGGGGTTTTCTAGATATACTATCATGTCATCTGCAAACAGGGACAATTTGACTTCCTCTTTTCCTAATTGAATACCCTTGATTTCCTTCTCCTGCCTAATTGCCCTGGCCAGAACTTCCAACACTATGTTGAATAGAAGTGGCGAGAGAGGGCATCCCTGTCTTGTGCCAGTTTTCAAAGGGAATGCTTTCAGTTTTTGCCCATTCAGTATGATATTGGCTGTGGGTTTGTCATAAATAGCTCTTATTATTTTGAGATATGTCCCATCAATTCCTAATTTATTGAGAGTTTTTAGCATGAAGGGTTGTTGAATTTTGTCAAAGGCCTTTTCTGCATCTATTGAGATAATCATGTGGTTTTTGTCTTTGGTTCTGTTTATATGCTGGATTACATTTATTGATTTGCGTATATTGAACCAGCCTTGCATCCCAGGGATGAAGCCCACTTGATCATGGTGGATAAGCTTTTTGATGTGCTGCTGGATTCTGTTTGCCAGTATTTTATTGAGGATTTTTGCATCAATGTTCATCAAGGATATTGGTCTAAAATTCTCTTTTTTTGTTGTGTCTCTGCCAGGCTTTGGTATCAGGATGATGCTGGCCTCATAAAATGAGTTAGGGAGGATTCCCTCTTTTTCTATTGATTGGAATAGTTTCAGAAGGAATGGTACCAGCTCCTCCTTGTACCTCTGGTAGAATTCGGCTGTGAACCCATCTGGTCCTGGACTTTTTTTGGTTGGTAAGCTATTGATTATTGCCATAATTTCAGCTCCTGTTATTGGTCTATTCAGAGATTGAACTTCTTCTTGGTTTAGTCTTGGGAGGGTGTATGTGTTGAGGAATTTATCCATTTCTTCTAGATTTTCTAGTTTTTTTGCATAGAGGTGTTTGTAATATTCTCTGATGGTAGTTTGTATTTCTGTGGGATCGGTGGTGATATCCCCTTTATCATTTTTTATTGCATCTATTTGATTCTTCTCTCTTTTTTTCTTTATTAATCTTGCTAGCGGTCTATCAATTTTGTTGATCCTTTCAAAAAACCAGCTCCTGGATTCATTTATTTTTTGAAGGGTTTTTTGTGTCTCTATTTCCTTCAGTTCTGCTCTGATTTTAGTTATTTCTTTCCTTCTGCTAGCTTTTGAATGTGTTTGCTCTTGCTTTTCTATTTCTTTTAATTGTGATGTTAGGGTGTCAATTTTGGATCTTTCCTGCTTTCTCTTGTGGGCATTTAGTGCTATAAATTTCCCTCTACACACTGCTTTGAATGCATCCCAGAGATTCTGGTATGTTGTGTCTTGGTTCTCGTTGGTTTCAAAGAACATCTTTATTTCTGCCTTCATTTCGTTATGTACCCAGTAGTCATTCAGGAGCAGGTTGTTCAGTTTCCACGTAGTTGAGCGGTTTTGAGTGAGATTCTTAATCCTGAGTTCTAGCTTGTTTGCACTGTGATCTGAGAGACAGTTTGTTACAATTTCTGTTCTTTTACATTTATTGAGGAGAGCTTTACTTCCAAGGATATGGTCAATTTTGGAATAGGTGTGGTGTGGTGCTGAAAAAAATGTATATTCTGTTGATTTGGGGTGGAGAGTTCTGTAGATGTCTATTAGGTCTGCTTGGTGCAGAGCTGAGTTCAATTCCTGGGTACCCTTGTTGACTTTCTGTCTCGTTGATCTGTCTAATGTTGACAGTGGGGTGTTAAAGTCTCCCATTATTAATGTGTGGGAGTCTAAGTCTCTTTGTAGGTCACTCAGGACTTGCTTTATGAATCTGGGTGCTCCTGTATTGGGTGCATATATATTTAGGATAGTTAGCTCTTCTTGTTGAATTAATCCCTTTACCATTATGTAATGGCCTTCTTTGTCTCTTTTGATCTTTGTTGGTTTAAAGTCTGTTTTATCAGAGACTAGGATTGCAACCCCTGCCTTTTTTTGTTTTCCATTTGCTTGGTAGATCTTCCTCCATCCTTTTATTTCGAACCTATGTGTGTCTCTGCATGTGAGATGGGTTTCCTGAATACAGCACACTGATGTGTCTTGAGTCTTTATCCAATTTGCCAGTCTGTGTCTTTTAATTGGACCATTTAGTCCATTTACATTTAAAGTTAATATTGTTATGTGTGAATTTGATCCTGTCATTATGATGTTAGCTCGATGTTTTGCTCGTTAGTTGATGCAGTCTCTTCCTAGTCTCAATGGTCTTTACATTTCGGTATGATTTTGCAGTGGCTGGTACCGGTTGTGCCTTTCCATGTTTAGCGCTTCCTTCAGGAGCTCTTTTAGGGCAGGCCTGGTGGTGACAAAATCTCTCAGCATTTGCTTGTCTGTAAAGTATTTTATTTCTCCTTCACTTATGAAGCTTAGTTTGGCAGGATATGAAATTCTGGGTTGAAAATTCTTTTCTTTAAGAATGTTGAATATTGGCCCCCACTCTCTTCTGGCTTGTAGGGTTTCTGCTGAGAGATCCGCTGTTAGTCTGATGGGCTTCCCTTTGATGGTAACCCGTCCTTTCTCTCTGGCTGCCCTTAACATTTTTTCCTTCATTTCAACTTTGGTGAATCTGACAATTATGTGTCTTGGAGTTGCTCTTCTCGAAGAGTATCTTTGTGGCGTTCTCTGTATTTCCTGAATCTGAATGTTGGCCTGCCTTGCTAGATTGGGGAAGTTCTCCTGGATAATATCCTGCAGAGTGTTTTCCAACTTGTTTCCATTCTCCCCATCACTTTCAGGTACACCAATCAGACGTAGATTTGGTCTTTTCACATAGTCCCACATTTCTTGGAGGCTTTGCTCGTTTCTTTTTATTCTTTTTTCTCTAAACTTCCCTTCTCACTTCATTTCATTCATTTCATCTTCCAGGGCTGATACCCTTTCTTCCATTTGATCGCATCGGCTCCTGAGGCTTCTGCATTCTTCACGTAGTTCTCGAGCCTTGGTTTTCAGCTCCATCAGCTCCTTTAAGCACTTCTCTGTATTGGTTATTCTAGTTATACATTCTTCTAAATTTTTTTCAAAGTTTTCAACTTCTTTGCCTTTGGATTGAATATCCTCCCGTAGCTCGGAGTAATTTGATCGTCTGAAGCCTTCTTCTCTCAGCTCGTCAAAGTCATTCTCCGTCCAGCTGTGTTCCGTTGCTGGTGAGGAACTGCGTTCCTTTGGAGGAGGAGAGGTACTCTGGTTTTTAGAGTTTCCAGTTTTTCTGCTCTGTTTTTTCCCCATCTTTGTGGTTTTATCTACTTTTGGTCTTTGATGATGGTGATGTACAGATGGGTTTTTGGTGTGGATGTCCTTTCTGTTAGTTTTCCTTCTAACAGACAGAACCCTCAGCTGCAGGTCTGTTGGAGTACCTGGCCGGCTGTGTGAGGTGTCAGTCTGCCCCTGCTGGGGGGTGCCTCCCAGTTAGGCTGCTCGGGGGTCAGGGGTCAGGGACCCACTTGAGGAGGCAGTCAGCCCGTTCTCAGATCTCCAGCTGCGTGCTGGGAGAACCACTGCTCTCCTCACAGCTGTCAGACAGGGACATTTAAGTCTGCAGAGGTTACTGCTGTCTTTTTGTTTGTCTGTGCCCTGCCCCCAGAGGTGGAGCCTACAGAGGCAGGCAGGCCTCCTTGAGCTGTGGTGGGCTCCACCCAGTTCAAGCTTCCTGGCTGCTTTGTTTACCTAAGCGAGCCTGGGCAATGGCGGGCGCCCCTCCCCCAGCCTAGCTGCCGACTTGCTGCTTGATCTCAGACTGCTGTGCTAGCAATCAGCGAGACTCCGTGGGCGTAGGACCCTCTGAGCCAGGTGCGGGCTATACTCTCCTGGGGCACCGTTTCCTAAGCCCGTCGGAAAAGCACAGTATTCGGGTGGGAGTGGCCCGATTTTCCAGGTGCGGTCTGTCACCTCTGGAAGGGGAACTCCCTGACCCCTTGCGCTTCCCGAGTGAGGCAATGCCTCGCCCCTGCTTCGGCTGGCGCATGGTGCGCTCACCCACTGACCTGCGCCCACTGTCTGGCACTCCCTAGTGAGATGAACACGGTACCTCAGATGGAAATGCAGAAATCACCCGTCTTCTGCGTCGCTCGCGCTGGGAGCTGTAGACCGGAGCTGTTCCTATTCGGCCATCTTGGCTCCTCCCCCCAAAAATAAAATTTAAAAAATTAAAAGTTTAAATTTTATTTTAAAAATCAGAGGATAGAAATGTATCCTCTGATCCCTTGGCTTATATTCTTTGACTTAGGATTATATGTATGTGTCTGATCCCTCTTTCAGTGTTAAGTATTGCAAACTAATACATCAACTGTGTAGCCTAGTAGACAGATGAAATTATTTAGAGTAATTTTCCTCAGACCTCTTTCTTTCTTAAAAATGTTTTATTAAGGTATATTTAATACTGAGAAATTATATATATTTAAAATGCACAATTTGATGATTTGATGTACATATACATTGTGAAATAATCACCACAAACAAATTAACATATTCATAACCTCAGATAGTTACCACCACTTTACTTTTTCTATTCTAGTCTATCTGTTCCATTCTTTTTTCTTTTTTTTTTTTTATGGTAACATCACTTAAGATCTACCCCACATTGTTATATATTAAATCTTCAGAACTACTTAGTCTTGTATAACTGAAACTTGCATCCCTTGACCAATATCTCTTCATTTCGCCCTCCCCCCAGATCCTGGTAACCACCATACTATTCTCTGTCTCTATGAGCTTGACCATTTTGGATTCCACATATAAGCACAATATTATGCAACATTTGCCTTTCTGAGTCTGGCTTACTTCATTTGGAATCATGTCTTCCAGGTTCATCTATGCTTGCATAAATGGCAGGATTGCCTTCTTTTATAAGGCTGAATAATATTCAATTGTATAAAAAATGTATAATATTCCAACATATAAAAATGTTGTATATCCATTCTATCATATTCTCTTTATTCATTCATCTGACAATAGGCATTTAGGTTGCTTCCAGGTCTTGGCTATTATGAATAATGCTGCAATGAAAATGGGGGGTGCAGATACCTCTTTGAGATATATATCTAGAAGTGGGATTGTTGATTCATGAGGTAGTTCTGTTTTTAACTTCTGTAGAAACTCTATACTTTTTTTCATAATGACTGTATTAATTTACATCCCCACTAACAGTGTATAAGGATTCCTTTTGCCAACACTTATCTTTTGTCTTTCTGATAATAGCCACTCTAACAGATGTGAGATGATAGCTCCTTGTGGTTTTGATTTGCATTTCTCTGATAATTAGTGTATTTGTATAATACAAATGTCAAAGTACTATCACAGAAGTATAGATAAAAGTATAGGTGGAATTGTGACACCCTTTTTAAGTGTATGATCATTGCTTTTAACTATGTAGTTGATTTAGTTAAGGTAATGCTAGCTGCTGTGACACATAGATGCAGTCTGTGTCTTAACATAATAGATGTTTTCATGTTGCTCACAAAGAGTACAATCAGTGTAAGCATGTGGTGGTGTTTAGGATTCTGCTTTCTACACCATTTAGGGTTCCAGGCTTCTTTAGCATTCATATTTCAAGGTCTTTGGGGCTTGACATCCAAGAGGAAGACAGAAAAAGAGCATATGATAACATGGGTGTTTTATGGGTCAGACCTTGAAGTGGCATATATGCCACTAAATTCTTTTGAACAGGGCTATTCTTTTCTCCAGGATTCATATAGTGAAGTCCTGAACCCCAGTGTCTCAGAATGTAATCTTATTTTTAAATAGCATTTATATATGTAATTATTAATAGTTGAGATGAGGTCACACTGGAGTAGGGTTGGCCCCTAATTCCATATGATTGGTATCTTTATAAAAAGGGGAAATCTGGAGATAGACATATATACAGGAAAAGCACCAAGTGAACATGAATTCAGAGATCAGGGTGATGCATCTCCAAGCCAAGGAACAGCAAAGATTACCAGCAGCTACCAGCTAGGAGAGAAGCATGGAGCATTTCTCCGTCACATCTCTCAGAAGGAACCAACCCTGCCAACACCTTGATCTCAGATTTCTCCAAGGTGGATAACAGGAAGTCTCTTCCAATCACTGCAGTGAGTGGATAGTCCAGGATCTTTAGGTGATGGAGTCTTCTTGATTAAGTCCAGAAGGGGGATTTCAGGTCATGTGAACTATAAGACAAACTGTCACCACCCTTACTTTTGGCCTTCCCCACCCATACAGAGCCAAGATTCAATCAGGAGTCGAATCACACCAGCCATTTTAAAGGTGAGAATTCGATATGAAATGTTAATAACTAGTCTTTGAAGAACTAAGGGTCAAAAAAGAATTCCTAAGGTTTCACAGAGCTAGCAACTGCGGGAAAAAGCTACCACCACTAGGGCTGAAGGGGTGAGGAGAAAAAAAATGAATTATTAAAATTTGGAAGCTTGGAGGAGAGGCTCTGTGATGTTGAAATTCAGAATTCAAAAAAGAGAAGCTGATCAGCTGATGCTGGTCCCTGTGAGTTGGAAGGAAGGGGCTCTGTAGGGTTAGGACCCTGACTTTTCAGAAAGGGATATAATTCAGCTGGTAACAATAATTTGGAGAAATTGCAGTGAAGCTTGTTTTGCAAGTATTGGAAAAATTGCAAACTTGATTAATCTGCTGTCGCTGGAATGGACTGCCATTTCCAGGGTAAAGATGTGAAGCTGGAGTGGCACAGACAGAAACAAGAAACGAACAAGAAATATAGTGTCCCTTTCATCACTTCAAGCCTTTTTGTCTCCTGATAGTATCGTCTTTTGACTTAGCTTACCAGGGAACCAGTTGGCAAAGCAAAAATGTGGTTTGCGGAATCTCAACAACAACATCACAAAACAGCATATAGGGAGAGGGTTAGAACCTGAAAGACAAGACACCCAATTTTCAATGATTGAACAGACACAGCATAAGTGCAATAAAACTCCCCATTCAGAAAAGAGAATGTGAGACAGAGTAGTCACTGGTCCATAAACAATGAGAGTTATTCAGAGTCAGCTGGGCAGGATGCATGAAGACTTTCTTCTGTCAGAGTGGGTGAAATTCTTTAATTATACCTCAGTTCAACAATCTGAGAGAAATTTGATTGCCCACTTGTGTTAGTGATCTGCAAGACCATCCGCAGCTTAGATGATTTGCTAGGAACATTCGCAGGACTCAGGATATAATCATACTCAGGATATAGTCAGCTATGATTTATTACAGTGAGATCATACAAAGCAAAATCAGCAAAATGTAAGGCACATGGGGTGACGTCTGGAGGAAACCAGGTGCAAACTTCCAAGAGTTCTTTCCCAGTGGATTCACACCAGACATGCTTAGTCCCCCCAGCAAGTTGTGGCAATCCATGTGAAGTGTTGTCTAGCAGGGAAGTTTATCTGAGATTAAATAGCTGGGTTGTTAATGAGGGCTGGTCATGGAGGCACCCTCTGCCTAGCACATACCAAAATTACAATCTCCCTGAAGGAAAGCAAAACCATATGGTTTCATGAATATTTTAGGCACAGCGAGCCATTCTTATCAGGAAATGGTGAGAACCCTCCTGAAAACTGTTCCCAGACACCAGGCAAGGGCCAAAATTTCAGTCAGGACTTGCTAAAGATAGCAATCTCAGCTCTGCTATGTTAACTTTTTCTGCATACTATTGCTCTTTGAGACTCATGTTCTACTCTGTAGAGTTATCATACGTGAAAGTTTCCTAAAGGTTTTTCCATTGCATATCCATATTTCCAGCCTCTCCCAAAACAATTTCCTTACATCTCATCACTTAGTCATTTGGCAGAGTCACATACTTTAGGTTTTTGTTTGGCAGTACCTTCCCTCTTTGCCTTTTTAAACCAAGTTTTGTGTTAGTTTAGGTTTTTGTCAAGAAAACAGAAACAACTTAAAGTGTTCAAGCGGGAAAGTATATTTATAGGACAACATTTAATACAGTAAGGTAGATGCCCACAAATCCATAATAAAGGAAGGACAACTGAGTCAGAAAGTCCTCTTCTAGACCGTGGGGTCGTTTCTAGTTTCCAAGGAGCCCAGAAGTTGCAGGAACCACTGGAAGCACCAGTGATGCTCAAGGCTGCCTCCACCACTAAGGTGGATACTTTTCTAGATAATACTTTTGCAAAACTTCTCATCTGTCAAAATCCCCATCTCTCTCAAGTACTATTGAAGAAGTAATAATTTCACAAAAGCTTCTCTTTTACCCTCAAAGTCCAAAGCAAGAGTCTCTCATTGTGGATTCCAATAGCAGGGTTTCTTGGAAATTTAGTTTCAATCATTTAGCTCCTGCAATACAGGCCCTACAAGGGAGAAAATTACAAGTTACCAAAGACAATTCAAATAGTAGTTTTATTTTTAAGTATATGTGCATTCACTATACTTTTATCAACATATTTTTTAAAATGAAGTTTGTGTGGTATTAAAACTAACAGAATAAACGGCTTTTAAGAGTAATTAAAATCATCAACAAGTTAAGGGATACCTAACAAGTTGACAAATAAAACATAAAATTCTGATGATTATGAGGACATAAAAAGGTTTTATATCACACAAAATAAAATTAAAATACATCAATGTATTTCACAAAAAAAAAAATGGGTTCTGCTAATGGAAAGCATTATAAAGCAACATATTAGTGGAACTACAGTTGTAAAATTAGCCCTAAAAATATTCATATTATAGTAATGGGAAATGGAGTTTGTATAAATGCAAAGTAGTAAGCAATTCATGGAAGGAGGTTTTTCATAATCTAGTTCTAGTATAAAATGTTTTTAAAGATTCTTTCGCTTGGCTTTCAATTGATCATTTTTTATCTATTTCTATACCCTTTTTATCATCCTTGTAAAAAACAATTTAATATAATTTATGTGTATATAAAAGTTTCTAGGAACTCTACACACACATTGACATTGAGTCAGGGTCCATTTGTCTATGTCAAGGAAACATTATTTTAATCTATTATATTCAAAGATCTAGGAATTGCTATAGCACAGCTTCTCACCATCTTTAGCAAAAGGAGTGATTCTTCCCTGTGCTGGTTGTTTTCCATTTGCCTATTCAAATGATCTTTTTATCTTCTCCTCCCTGTCTTGTGCCCTGGAAGGTGGACTCCCACAGACCACATCAATGGGTTTTCTTGCCCTTGGCTTCCAGTTGTATTTAGCCAATGGGAGGCACTGGTGGTAGCAGATGGGAATGTGTAAAAAAAGTCCACAGTATTTATTCCTCCAGGCAATTTGCCACAACTCCTGCCAAGCAGCTTTCTCCATATAATTTTTTTCTCCAGGTTTCAGTAACTATTCTTTCCTCATGTTCTTCAGACCCGTGGGTAATAACAGCTCCCCAGCAATGCTGTCCTTGGGGAATTGCACTATATCTTGCAGTATCTCTTCCATAAACCCTGTACACACCTTCATACTTTGTCCTTTCTATTAACCTGTCTTCTATTAGCAAGTTTCAATGTGTCATGTGTGTTCTTCTAGGGCTTTGATTAACGTAATGTCCTTTGCAAGCTATGCTATGGAAAGAATTGCTATGACTAATAAAAATATGCTAATAAACTGGACTCCAGCAGGTTTCTAGATTTGTGATTTAACTGGCCTCTCTAAGAATATCTGGCCTTGAAGTCAAGTCTGCAATATAGCTATATCTAAAATGCAATTAATTCATTTCTAATCTACCAATAAATACTTTCTAATCTCTTACTATGCATGCTGTCATATGTTTGGTGCCAATAGGAGTAAAACAGTACAAGGCATGACCACAGACTTTAAGGCGCTTTCTCTAACTCTTTTTTGAGATGCAGTTTAGCTCTTGTTGCCCAGGCTGGAGTGCAATGGTGCAACCTTAGCTCACAGCAAGCTCCACCTCCCGGGTTCAAGCAATTCTCCTGCCTCAGCCTCCCAAGTACCTGGGATTACAGGTGCACGCCACCACGCCTGGCTAGTTTTGTATTTTCAGTAGAGATGAGGTTTCTCCATGTTGGTCAGGCTGGTTTCGAACTCCTGACCTCAGGTGATCCACCTGCCTCAGCCTCCCAAAGTGCTAGGATTACAGGCGGGAGCCACCATGCCCGGCTGGTGCTTTCTCTCTTAACTGAGTGTTCTATAGACCTTTTCTTAAAATCGTTATCTGTCACTGGTCTAATGAGCCATATTATATATAATAATTAAATTTAATATACTAATTACATAGTTGTATTATTATAAATAATATAATAAAATTATATAATAACTCATTTATGTTTTTTCTGTATAGTAAATTAGTGATTAGAACAGCACATTTATTCCTCCTACCTTTCTTCAGAATAATATTAAGCTAACATGTCCATTCTGGAAGAGGAAAAGCATGGGAAGGGAAGCAGATATGATATTTTATTATTTAAAAATGTACTGTGACATTTTGCTACCTCTTTCTAAGGCTGAGTGGAGCACAAACTGAGGGAGAAAAAGAGTTAAATATTATTCTACATGGGTTTTTATAGTGATCTCCTCTAAGTTTTCTTTTAATACCTAGGAATAGATTTATCTGTCTTTTCTAGATGTAAACTAACTAGTTTAGTTATAAAATTCAAGTTTATTGAGTAACATTCCATTAGGCATGAACTTGAATGTTGAGTCACAAAATTCAAACGTGAATAGGTATTGTTTCAGTGGATTTCTATACAAATGACTTATTTTCAGAAGAAAAAATGGGACAAACCTTCAGTCTAAAAACTTAACTTTGGAGTTGTTCATTTTCTTCCTTTCTTTCCTATAATTTATGCTACCTCCACTCCGCCATATCCAGTCACTCACCAAATTTTTTTAGTTATTACCTTCACAATATTATATTCATTAATCAAGAAAATGTTTACTAAGTGATATGCTCTTGCAGGTGCTTGAGAAACATTTGTGAACAAAACACATCTCTTTGCACTTATAGAACAAGTATTCCGAAGAGAGAGATAGACAATAAACAATGGATATGGCAAATAATTATATTATCCAGTACATTGGGAGGCGAAATGTGCCATGAAAAATGAAAAAGTAGAAAAAGTGAGGGAGGACTTCCCTGAGTAGTATGGGGTCACAGGAGATCTTAATGAGATGACGGCATTCAAGCAAAGGTGTAAGGAGGTGAAGGTGTTAGCTATCTGTGCATTTCAGGCACATGGAGTGGCCACAGCAATGACCCAAAGGTTAAAATATGCTTGGCACATTCAAAGGACAGCAAGAATGGCTGAAGCATGGAAGGGTTCAGAGGGTGAACAAAGTGAAGAGAGTAAGAAATTAGGCCAGAGAGATAATGGAATCAGATTATATAGGATGTTAGACGTCAATTAAAGGATTTTGGGATTTACTCTGTGTGCAGTAGAGAACCATTGAAGGGTTTTTGAGCAAAAAGTGACATGCTTGGACTAGATGTTTTAAAGAAAATTTCGCTGACATTGAGAATACAGTGTGGAGAACTAAAATAGGGAGAATATTTTGAAGGCAATTGCAGCAATGTAGGCAGATGTTTTGATGACTCTGGCTAGGGCTGTAGCAGTGGAGGTGGTAAGAAATGGGTGAGTTCTGAATATGTTTCCAGGCTAGAGCTGACAGAATTTACTGATAGATTGGATATGGGACTTAGGAAAAGGAGAAGTTAGTGATGATTGCCAGGATTCAGCCTGAGGAACTGAAAGCATGAACTTGTCATCCACTGAGATGGGGAGACTGCAGATGGAAGAAGCTTGGAAGCAAAAGTTAAAAAGTTCAGTTTCACACGTATTTAATTTAGATGCTTACTTACCTCCTCCTTCATTTGACTTCCCATGAATCTACAAAATCAAGTGGTAAGAACCAATATTGATTGAATATTTATTAAGTTTTAGTTTCATTTCCTTTTCAAAATAATCATGCCCATTTTGCAGATACAGAAACCAAAGAATGACACCTAGCATTTTGCATTGTATATCCTGTCCTCTGGTTGTAGACTTCTTCAAAAACCCCAAAGTACACTTATTTCTTCTTCCATGGGATAGATTGTTACTCTTCAAATATCTGTGGTCCCTACCTGTAGGAGGAGTATACATCTGTGCCACATTTGGTACCTATCACTTTCATAGCTACCTTGTATCTCATTAACCATAGCCAGCTGTTTGCCAAACCATATCAGGTTTTCATGGCTAATGAAATATGAGTGAAAGTGGTAGGTACCAGTTCTGAGCAGAAGCTTTAAAGCCATTACTTTCCCTCTTCTCTCTTCTAAGAGATCTGCAATGTACCAGATCAGCTTGAATTTCAGAATAAAGATGAAATTGAACCTAGCTGAAGCATATCCTGATGAACATGTGGTATGAGTGAATAATGACCTTTTTTGTTTGTGAGCCATTAAAAGATTGAAGTAGTTGGTTATGACAGCATAAGTTAACTTAAATTGTCTGATATGTTTCTGTAATCCTTGTATTACTTCCATTTATTTATGTATTAATATCACCTTCTTTGTTTCAATTTATATTATAATACATAATTTACATACAGTAAAATTCTCACTTTTAATACACAATCATGTGATTTTTGACAAACACATATACTTATGTAACCATAGTTACAGTCAAGATATAGAATAATTCCATCACCCCCCAAAATTCTCCCACACCCCTTTCTAATAAGCCTCTCCCCAACCCTAGACTCTGGTAACCATAGATCTATTTCTTTCCCTGTAGTTTTCCCTTTTCCAGAATGTAATCACATAAGTAGTCAAAAAAGGAGAATTGTATAATAGATAGCTTTTCCCATTACTTCTTTTTCAATTATTTGGCTTCAAAGATACCTTAAGTTTCTCCTTCTTCTTTTTTTTTTTTTTTTGGAAACACACATTCTTATTTTTTACTTTTATAAATTCAGGGGCTACAGATGAAGGTTTGTTACATGGATATATTGTGTACTGGTGACGTTTGGACTTCTAGTATACCCATCACCTAAGCAGCGAACATTGTAGCCAATAGGTAATTTCTCAACCCTCACCCTTCTCCAGTTTCTTCCCTTTTGGAGTCCAGTGTCTATTATTTCTTTCTATATGTCCATGTGATCCCACTGTTTAGATCCCACTTATAAGAGAGAACATGCAGTAATTGACTTGGGGGTTTTCTAGGTATAACATGTCATCAGCCAACACAGACAGTGATTGGGTGACAGTGATGGTGGATTAGGTTTGGCAATTCTCCAATCCGCAGGTCCCTACATGGCTCTCTGAATGGCATGCATGCACCCTAGAGGATCTGGACCAGGGCTGGATCAACAGACATCTCAGCTCCCTAGGGTTCAAGTGCTGGCTATGATAGGGAGGGGCAGGCTGGCCCAGAGGCTGCCAGCAGAATGCTCAGATGGCTGCAGGCTGAATGCTCAGGCAGCTGCAGAACCCTCAGGTGGCAGCAGCCTGGGACAGACCACAGGCCTTTACTGGCTAGGCTCTTAGGAGGGTTCCAGGCCACAGCTGAAATAATCAGGTGGGGGTAGGGTGGCTGCGCTGCAGGCCTCTCACCTGGGAAGATCAGTGGGAGCAGTGGAGGCAGGCGGCTGTGCCCATGACTCCCTCTCATGGGAGCAGACAATATCTTTTGTTTGGCATGGGGAGAAGTCCAGTCTCCATGCTACCTTCCTGGTTTGGCAGTGGTGGCAGCGGCTGTGGTGATGGTAGCAGAATGCCCAGGGCAGATCACAGGCCTCTGCAGGCTGGGCTTTCACAAAAGCACTGGGTTATAGCCAGAATGGCTCCTGTAGAAGGCAGGTTCCCCTAGCAGGAGCAGCAGAGGCAAACAACTGTGAGGCACGGTTGGCTTGCTACTCTACATCGTGACAGTGGCAGTGGTATCTGTCTTCCAGGCATGCAAAAGTGCCTGCCCACCCCCCACCCTAAAATTCCTCTCTAGCAAGGTGGCAGCAGATCTCATAGGTCTGCAGCTGATCAGGCATCAAAGGCCTGTGGAATGATATACACATGGGCTCAGGCAAAGCCTCTGCATGATCTCCAGGCAGCTCCCTGTGTTAGACTGGAGGCCCAGGAGCGTCCAAGAGGCTCCTGTAGCTAGGATTCTGAAAGTCCATGGTGGGAGCATCGAGGGCTCATTTACTCCTTCCCTGTGTCAGGGAGCTTCTTCCCACTCTATGCAGATCCCAGAGCAGCAGGCTGTCTGGCTTCATTCTGCTTTTTGTGATTCCCGTTAACTTCTCTGATGAATTCCAGTGTCCTTTCAGGCTATCTCTTCAAACTGCGAATATTTACTCATTATTTTGATTCATCTCCGTGGAAGAGACATCCACTAGCTGCTTCTAGTCATCCATCTTGAATAAGTACCACAATATTATATTCTTTAGGAAGGAATTAATGTGGTTTATAAAGACACATAAAATAAAGAAGGGAGCCCAATTTAAACTTGAGGCAAATTAATGGAAACAAAGCTGGCAGCCAAAAGAGTTGAACAAAAGTTGAAGCAAAAATACATACCTATACTTGACACAGCCACTGGAGCAGGCCACAAATATAGCTGTAAATTTTCCAGTAACTAAAAAAGGGACTTTTTAAAACAATCAATTTTGCAGTTTAAAATATTTTTGAGATTAAAAACCCACCAATTACTGATGGAATGGATAAATATTTATGGTATTTGGATCTGACAGAAGTTTTTTCCACAGAAAGTCATCTTAAGATAAGTAGCAACATGTGTTCTGAGGCTAATTTTAAAAGGCATATGAGTTACCTGCATCGTGTGAAAATACATTATTTGGGGATGAAGTAAAAGTTGTAATACACCACTCATTTGAAACCTACCATGTTATTTTCTAAATTGTAAATCCTACCCCTCTAACATAAATAAGAGTACTATGGGGCAGGGAATAGGGATCTGAGCCAGGATTTCATATCTCTTACTAATCCTAATACCTCGTAAATACCTTCAATACAGGACTATTTAGAAATTATTTGTTGATAAGGAGAATATTAAAGGCAGGGAAATGAAGAAAAGATCTACTCATGAACATGTTAGAGAAAATAGGTCCTTAACATTTTTCAGGGACAAAGTGCTATAAGAAGAAAGTGGGTGAGCGCTGTTAAGCTCAAATACTAGTAATGATTTTAGAGTTGGCAAGTTTCTGTTTCTTTTTTCTCCAACTTGGAAAAAAATGTCTTCAACGCTGTGACTTTATAGGACAAAATATAGAAGGCTAATTGCCTTTAAAACACTGGATTTTGTTTACTTTTAACTACAAATTATGTAAGTACCCATTGTAGAGAATTTGGAAAATATGGAAATGTACACAAAGGAAAATAACAAGCATCTAAAATTCTAAAACCTACAGATCTCCACTGATACCACTTTCAAATGTGACACTTCTTATATTCCAAGCTAATTTTTTTCTTTCTCTTTTTCTCTTTTTTTTTTTTTTTTTTTTTTTTTTTTTTGAGACAGCGTCTTATTCTGTTGCCCAGGTTGGAGTGCAGTGGCGCATTCTCGGCTCACTGCAACCTCCACCTCCCAGGCTCAAGCAATTCTCCTGCCTCAGCCTCCCCAGTAGCTAGGAGTACAGGCATGCACCATCACACCCGGCTAATTTTTGTATTTATTTTCTTTTAGTAGACATGGAGTTTCACCATGTTGGCCAGGCTGGTCTTGAACTCCTGGCCTCAGGTGATCTGCCCACCTCAGCCTCCCAAAGTGCTGGGATTACAGGTGTGAGCCACTGCATCCAGCCTAAACGTTCTTCTTAAAAAGATGTGGCAATTTATTCTTTCTAGTAGTGTTGAGGGTACTGCTTTAATCAGACCAATATTATCACATTTATGCATTCAATAAATTCAATAATATTATTCTTAAAATCTGTTGATTTGACAGGTGAAAGGATATCTTGCTTTAAACCCAATTTCCTTGATTAGAAAGATTGGGCTTTTAGAAATTAATCATTTAGTATATGTACATTTTCTTAGATCTGTTGCAAATATTTTTATATCCTTATTTGTTGTTTAACTTTTCAAACTTTTCAAACTATTGATGGACCTGGATACTACTTTAGATAATTCAACGCCAGAGTTTACCATCATACTACCAATAATATCATGTAATTATGTTGAGAAAAGTCTCAAACTCAATATGCATGTTATCTTGTAAGATTTACTCTAAAGAAATAGTTACATTAACAATTTGATGTTTACACTTTAACTCTTTCATTGGTGACAGAATAACAAAAAATTTAGCTTATCATCTAACTTTCATTTAATTACTTATAATATAAATAAACATTACTTCCCTGCTGTTTTGTTTGGCAAAATTAATAGCTTTCTTGTATTCCTTGAAAAAAATTGTTATTCGTTTACCATCATCATTATGATGAAAATTTCAGCAGATAATTAATAACGTTTTTGTGGTAACAAATATGATACTAAAAGAAACCATCTGGGAAAACTGCCACCATCCTCATTCAGCCATTTAAACTGAAATTATAATTTTAATAAGCCTTAAAATTATCCATTTGGCTGCAGAGGAAATAAACCATACCTCACTTGATATTCCTTTACGGCTGATGAACTCACTATTATGTAGGCAAGAAAGAGCGCATCAGTTTGTCTCTGGCATACAGATTGATGCATGTAGATTTCAAGGAGAATTGAAATAGATTTAAACTATTCAAAAGTATCAGTAAAACCGAAAGAAGAATCTTTTCTGATGTGTGACCCTTCTAATCAATTGGTGACACTTCTGATGTTTAGTGACACACAAAACACGCACACACACACAATAAACATAAACCAAATAAAAAATATAATTTCTGAAGATATGAATTATTTTTTAAAGAAATTGAATAAGTCTTAGCCTTTGGGGAAAAAGCTAACATTAAAAATTTTCTTGGTTTCTGAATTAACTCATTAATTATAATACGTAATCTTATTTGCACCACTGACTCACTGTCTGACTTTGGACAAATCAAACAAACTCTTTGGGCTTTAGTTTTCTGATCTTTAAAATGAAAGCATCATATTAGATGATCTCTCAGATTCCTTGTTACTTTGGGATTGATCTACCACAAGGCCCTTTGTGGTTTGCAATGACCTAGTTTTATTATTCTACTGTGGTACAGAGCGTCTACATGGGCACAGCTGAATGACACTAATTAGCAATTGGCATGGCAAGACTACCATTTTTTAAAAAAATTTCTGTTGGCCTCTCACTGAAAATTGAAAATTAAATTAACTATTTCATTGTAACTTTCTTAGAAGCGGGTAGGGTGGAAATTAACAAGATAATGAGACAAATACATGTGTAAAGTGCCTGGGACTTTCTATGATGTAGGTTATTCACTAAATGGTACCTATTATCATCATTAATAATGACTACTTAAAGTGCTGAGGAAGCTTCCTGGTTATTCTTCAAATTCTCACATAGAATATATGAATCATTTCTTTATAAATTAACTGCTTGCTATGTTCAAATGGTGGACTATGCTCTTTAGATTGCTCTGGAAAAAAGATGAGGATAATGCTTATTCCTTCCACATATTTATTTTGCCATCCTTCATAATAACTGTTCACCAGCTGTTTATAAATGATATTTGTTTGTGTCAAAAAACTCAACATGGTATTTGAACTCCAAGGTTTCCTGGATTTGTTTGAATGTTTGATGTGTTCAACATGTTTATGAAACATGAAGTCATGCATGTGGGTGCACATATTGAACAATTTTGTAGGTAAATTTATACAATACGTTAGTACTCTAGTGCCTATATAAATTAAGCAGTAAGACTACAGTCAGGAAATGCCAACTAGTTCTGTTTTTTTTCTTTCTTCTTAGAAGACTGGTCTAAAATTATTTCACAATCAGTTTTAAAACTTTGAAGCTGCATTTCCATTTCATGTTTTGAAAGAAAGAAATATAAAGTCCATTTCAATGAGTTAAAATAAATTATATTCTTCACATATTAGCTCACCAGGTAATCTTACATGGTCTTTCAGGGATTTTCCCAATATGGATGAACATGTACATAGTTATAGATAAAGAATTTCACATAGGATGGGAAGAATAGATTACCATAGAAAAATGTAGCAGGTGTATTCTCAAGAACCCAGCATTGTTTTTCACTATCTTCTCCCCTGCTGTATTCCTGACCATTCTTTTGTGGGCTTTGAGAAGGAATTGTTTTATAACCAAGTGTCTTGGCCCATTGCAACATATCTGTAATTCCAGTGGTGGGCAGAAGCAATTTGGGCTAAGTGAAGAGTCACTAAAATAAATTCATCACAGATGATCAGTGTTGCTGTGTTTGATATCATTGGTTGAAAGGTAGAGGATGGAAGAATAATTCAAAAACTAAGGGCTACAGCCTTCCATGGGAAAACGTGTATGATGTAATCCCCAAAAGAAGCATATGCATTTCTATTCCTTCCCCTCACCACAATCAATTTAGATGATTAATCATTGTATTTTTATTTTTAATTAGAAACTTTTAAATATAATTATAAATGTAGCTTGTGAATGAGAAGAATGTCAGAACTGTATTCCTTATCCCACATCCATTCCAAGGCCAAACTTCAATTCCCAATAGAACTTTTTGTGGCCTCTTTTAACTAAATCCTTTTCTAATGATTTGAGTTTTGTGCATGGAAAGCACAGTAATACATTTCTATCCTTTACAATAAATTTATCATAAACATCAAGAGTTTTAGAAACATGGACAGAAAATCGGATTTTGCGGGATTCTGTGGCTACTATCTTTAAAAAAAATTAAATTAAACGAGGTACCTGAGAAAACGAAACTAATTCTTCAGCTATATTCAACCTTGCGGAGGCACACAAATACACACGCTAGCAGAACATATGAAAATCTTCAGCATTACCTTATATTTAATTTTTTAAATAAGTATTGGCCTTACCCTTGCAAGAAGTTTTTAAGATATTCTGCCTTGGCTGAGAATCTGTATGACCTTCGTGCCACAGTGTGCTGAGAAATGCCATAACGTTGTTAACATTGATCTTTTTTTCTGCAAATGTTCTATCAGTTTCCTTCTGAGGCTTTCTCTTGCTTGTGGGCAGACTTAGGACAAGCTACTGTACTTGAAAATCTATACTAAGTTTGCTATCTATAGCAATTAATAAATGATTTTCCTCATTCAGTTGTTAGTCCTTATACCATTAATCAAAAAAGGCTAGATGTTCCGTTTGTTCTCCAATACAGTATAATAAATGATAGGACACATCAAAACAGAAAAGAAGAAATTTCATTTGATGGAATGAGAGAAACAGTATAGAGTTCCTGATCATTTCAAAATGATTTCTGGCCACAGATTTTAAAAGTGTTTCAATAACATTTTATGATATAACACACATGGAAAAACAACAAATATCTCTTTAAGATTTTTCCTATTAGGCACTGTGTGAAAATTAAGAAACTTGTGTATTTTATCTCATTTCATTGTCAGCCAACCTACATTGACCAGTAGGGAAAACTATGGATAAATTATAAGATAAGTAAGTATTTGTTTTATAACCTTTGATCTTCCCTCTTTACACTTATTACCATCTTAGGTGTCTCTACCCCATCCACCCAGTATTTTATCCACCTTTTCCTTATCATAGATTTGGAATCTCACTTAGCGTATGTAGTTCCAACCAGATTTCCCTTGAAGTCCTGGATCCATTTCTTTAACATAAATTTAAATCTGTTATGCATTAAGAATCCCGACAGCCCAGTCATGAAGTCCCAGCATGAAGTTAAAATCAGGGAAGGGTCCATTAATGGGAAGCAAAATGAGAAATTTGCCAGCCAGATGTTAAAAGCTGAGTCTTTTCTAAATAGCTTCATTATTTACTTTCAAAGGTATATTTCTCAGAATGTCAGACATTTTTAATCGGTGATTCTGCTCTTTGAAGGCAGGAACAGTGTCTGGTTTTCCTTTGCATATAGCATGATGCATTGTAGAAAGTGGGATTTCTAAAAATATTGTAAGTGTATGTTCATGAATTGATGCATAATTTAAAAAAATAAATAAAATTAATTTTAGTGTCATAAATATGCTATTTTTGGAATATGGACTATTTGAGTTACTTCTATTCTTCTTAATTTGTGAAAATATGATGAGGTGAATATATTTGTTAAACATATTTAAGCAGCTCCTTTGTTGCAGGAAAGTGCTAACTACTAGAGACATTCTAAGGTATAAGCATTCGAGATACACCAGTATACCAGACAAATGTGGCTGCTGGCTTCATTGAATATACACACTTTAAAAAAATTTTTAAAAAGGCAACACTGAAGACTAATTAACTCCTATAATCAAACATACACATTATTTTAATATCTAAAGTGTATTCATGTCTATCTTTGAATTTCACTCTTTCTCTTTTATTTACCCTTTATATTTCTAGATTAATATGCACAGAAGATTTAAAATTTATTTGCCTTTTTGGAACTATTAATATTACTTTACTATAGATATTTAATGCCACGTTTGTGCAACATAGTGAGACATCAGGGCTGCATGGCATTATACATTCTGTTTCCCTACTTGTCACCTTTTATCTGACATAATGTAAGTTTTTTTTCCTTGTGAAACCAATATTTATTGGGAGGAACATTTTACTTTTTCATATAAAGTGCGAAGAATTGCTCTCCATTGTCCTAGTATTTTCTTCTCTGTAATGATCCTTTTGGACAAAAGGAGAGACTTTTGCTTATTGATGTAACTCCACCCTTTTCTAAAAAAGATATAATTTGCTGCCTTCCCTCTCAAAGACCTATGGTTAAAAACTATGAATGAGCTAATGTACCAGAAATTACTTTATAAACTAGGAAATACAGTGAATTTTCTGGTTATTACTCACTTCAAATTAACCCTGCCTTGAATCTGGCCTAATTATGAAGGGTTATGAAGCATATGCATTGCATAATCACATTTTTGTGAAATATTCATAGAGAGAGCAAGAGCGAGAGAAAACAGCCAGGCGTGGTGGCTCACATCTGTAATCCTAGCACTTTGGGAGGCCGAGGCGGGCGGATCACTTTAGGCCAGGAGTTTGAGACCAGCCTGGCCAACATGGTGAAACCTCATCTCTACTAAAAATACAAAAATTAGCTGAGCATAGTGGTGCATGCTTGTAATCCCAGCTACTCTGCAGGCTGAGGCAGGAGAATTGCTTGAACCCTGGAGGCGGAGGTTGCAGTGAGCCGAGATTGAGCCACTGCACTCTAGCCTGGGTGACAGAACAAGACTGTGTCTCCAAAAAAAAAAAAAAGAGGGAGAGAGAGAGAAAAACAAGAAAAAGTGAAAAAATGGGAGGATAAGATGAAGCAATAATTTAACAGTTTATTTCTAGTTGGTCAAATTAGAAAGACTTTTATTTTCTTCTTTATACTTTTCTATATTTTCTAATGTTCAAAATTGAAAAAATATAGAAAAGAAAAGAAATGAACCTTCAGATATTTCTGCCTTTGCAATCTCTGCAGACTCCAGTTGTTACACCTGTTCAGGTAGGTGGACAGCTGCATTATGTTATTTGAAGGTAGCCAGGGATGCCCCCTGTGTAAAAAAACACCACCCAAATAATATTCTATATTCATCTGCCTGTCAGTACTTTAAAATGCACATGCTCTCAGAAGGGGTCATTATGTCACAAAAATCTTTTTAATGGATCGCATTTTCAGATAATATTTTGTAGTAATATAAAAATGGACTGGAAATTTGTATGAAATAAGGCCCTTGTTAAATACATGCTTCTGGTTATGAATTAGCTTGGAAAATACCCTAAAATTCTCAGCTTTGGTTCCTTCCTCAAATGTATGAGATCAGTAAGATTCTCTCAGGCTCTAAAAGTACTGTAATCCTGTGACTGTCCCAGAGTGCTGCACGTGTGATTCCTTTTCACAGTCCATTCACTATCAGTCACCTATTTGGCTTACCCACATCTGACATCTCCAGACCAGGTTCCTTGGAGTGAGATAAAGTGGGGGAAGAGACAGAGAAGAGAGAATGAAATACCATTTCCATGTATGCCTCGCAATTCCATGAGAAATGGCATTATTTTCAAGAAAAAAAAATTGGGAATAAGAGAACTAGTACATTGTTTTAAGTTAGTATGACTAACAACTAGCTGAGTTGGGGATAGAAACCTGGTGTGCCTGTGGCCAAAGTCCCTTACCTTCCTACCTCTCAGAAAAAATCATAACAGCCATAATTCTGGCAGGAAACTGCACCCAAGTCAGTTTTCTTTCCATGCTGCTGGGCCCTGTGTCAGTTGTAAAATTCCAGCCTGTGTCCTGCAGTTTCCATGGATCCTCTGACAGCTGCCTCTATTATCAGTAATTTTCACAATACTGTTGTTTTCTTTTTCATTTCCTTCAGCTCTCCCAAGATGATGCCAAGTAGAGTATACAAAGACTGGTGTCCAAAAACTAGAATCTTAGAGATTCAGGATAATTAACTGTCTGGATACTTCCAGGAAAAAACATCTCTTAGAGTTTAGAATCAAGGTCTTACATGACGAGGTATATATTTCGTAAATTTCTTTCTTGAGAACTTATTCCTTTATGCTTCTCCCAACCCCAGAAGTTCAACAGGTGTGAGCTTGACAAGGCAAAGCTGATAGTTTTATATCACAAAGAACTTGTAGTGTTTTTTAAGATGTGGATTTATGTTTTTGTTTTGTTTTTTGTAGTTGCAAGCAACAAAATCTGACCTGGCTGCCATAAGGAAAAGGAGATTTATTGTAAGGTTATCATGTGTGTGTTGGGGTTGTGATGGTGTTAGGGTAGTTGGGTCATAGACTCAAAAAGAAGCTGAGGCCCAGGTTTAGAAACACCTGGGAATCAAGGGGGTTCTAGACCAATCAGCCACAAGAAGTACGGTGAGAGTCCCCTAGCAAGAACAGTCAGTCTGATCAGCCTAGCACCCCACAAGGCTCCTAAAAAAAAAAAAAAAAAAAAAAACCCACCTCCAACAGTCCTATGTCCTTGCACCATTCACTCAAGATTCAAAGTCCCAAAGAGTGTTCAGTTGAGCAAACTTAACTCAGCAGGCAGAGAGAAGACAGGTTAGTCCTTTAGGATTTTAGCATGAAACTAACAATATGGTATCTTCATGATTAGCCCCAGTTGGGAATTTCAAAATGGAGTTCAAAGGTGCAACTATGGATTCTGGACAGATAAAAATAAAAAATTATATGTTGTTCTCTATAGATAGTTTAACAAGACAAGTAGGTTATAGACAAATTCTGAAGAAGGGATTCTAGTTTTATTTTGTTCTCATTTTTCTGTAGAATTAAATTTTTTTATTTTACTTGTTCTTTGCAAAAAAGACTTTTAGAAATTGTCAGAGAACTACAGAGCTAGTTCTTCTTCAGATTGCAGTAGGTACAAATCCCTAGTGATTTATGAAATTATCTGAAACAAAGCAGTCTCAGATTTACATACAGGTAGATGCAATTACGACTTGAGAATGACTCGATTTTATTTTGCTTAAGTAGAACAGTGACATCTAGTGCCTGCAAAATTATGTCACTGGATCTGAAGGAAGATAAGAATAGACGTGTTTTTAGGTTGATTAGAGAGAAATGAGGGATCATATATTAGTTATATCTGCAGGATTGGTCTCTTATAATACCCCTTTTACGTTCCCACGAGTGCCACATTAATAACTGCAACTACTTGCTACCTGTTCTCCTTAACTCTGGCCTCGCTGCATGCCGATATGTTATTCCTGTTTACAATTTTTCAAGGAATTATTATATTCTATTTTCCTCAACAATTCTGTTTCCCATTATTTCCCAAAACGTATGCTCAGTTTTTGTCAAACATGATTTCTTCACTTTCAAAAGCAAATCAGACTATTTTTATCTCATTGTCAATGATTAATAAAGTTTTTGATAGATGTCTTGAAATTTTGGCTTTGTATAATTTTTGAATGTTTTTTGCATAAATGTTGATAGTTTTTAGAATTTTGGGTTTTGATAGGTTTATTGTAATTTTTGTTTCTATATTATAATAAATCAAGTATTCCATGAGATAAAAAATAGTCATGTGACATTTATGTTTACTTAAAAATACTATTTAGGTGAAACAAAATTCTAATTTACCTAATATTTAATCTATGTATGTAATAAATTCATTTAATATTTATATAAAATATTATATCACAAATTATCTGTAAAAGATACAACTGGAATAGATTATTGAAGATAATTAACGCAAGGCCTTAATTTACAGGTGAGGACATGAAAGCTTAGATAAATTGAATAATATGTATATATATGTAACATTAAATACACATACTGAGAATATATTTAAAAATAAATTAAGGCTGTTTACAAAACTTTATGCAATATAAAATACATTTTGTTAGACATGAGATAACATCGAAATATTTTATATGTTTATATGTTTATTTACATATAAAATGTTCCAGATTTAAAAATCATTGCATCTGATTGCTTTCATTTGATCTTTATACCGATGCTGCAAAGTGATTTTATGCCCATTTTATAAATTTATTTTTAATGTACTTATTAAACATTGTTTATGTTTCTGGCATTCTGTTAGGTGCTGGGAATACAAAGGTATCAGTTGGCTCTATCGTTTCACATCTTTTACATTTTTTCTTCCCCCATTTTGTATCGTAGGAGAAACTGAAGCTGACGAAGTTAAGTCATAAGACGAAAATCACACAATGCTAGGCAGAGATCCAGCAAGGGAACCAAAATCTTTAGTCTCAAAGTCCAGAATTATTTCCATATTATTTTGCTATTTTTGTTTTAATTTATTCAGAGTTATCCAATGATAATACATATAAACTTGGAAGGAAAGAATAGTTCTCATTCATGAGAAAATGATTTTCCTATTTAATTTCCTGAAACAGAATATAAAAGTAACTTAGCTTTATCATTTTTAAACTTAGGCTAATTTGTCAATGTTTAATGGGAGATAGGTTATCATTTTCCCTCAAGAAATATAATTTGTGTCTAGTGAACACTCTTCTGGTTGTCAAATAGAGAGATTTGTGCTTTCTCGGGTAATTATTTTATTCCTCCAATACCATATTACCGTCCTTTCCCAAAATTATCTGTCTTATAAACCATATAGTTAGTTCATTAGCTGCTACTATTGTTTTCCCTTAGTTATTTCTTTTCATTTCTCCTTCTTTATATTGTATTGTCTATATTATACTACTCAGTGTTACTTAATGCTTTGTGCTCTGTGCACCATAGGCACCTACAACATCAAGAAGAGAAAATTTTGCAAAAATAAAAGATTCAAAAGGCAATCACCTACTTTAAAGTAACAACTGCAACATTTTTTGATCCCTAAATTTTTTTTGTAATATACATGTAAAAAAGTTATCACTTTCTTAAAAGAGATATGATTTCACAGTTTAAGGGTCCAGTAATTTCAATGAAAAGTAGTGAATGGATTATGCAATCAAAATCCTTTTCTAGGCCAGATGTGGTGGCACTCATCTGTAATCCTGGCATTTTGGGAGTTGGAGGTGGGAGGATCCCTGGAGGCCAGGAGTTCATGACCAGCTTGGGTAACATAGTGAGACCCTATCTCCAAAAAGAACCCCAGAAATTTTCTGTAATTAAAATGGGAAGACTTTTCTTCTAGACCACTCATTACTATTAGATTAGAATTGTTAAATGTGTATTTTTGAAGGCAAGATAGCAAATTTAACTAATGAGGATACAAAAAGAATACCTAATTCAGCACAAAGACAGAACCCAAAAAGTTCATATGGTATGCTGGGAGATAAGGGATACTTTAGATATAAATGCCAAGATGAATCAAGTTTCACAAAAGATGCGTCAGGTTTATTTGAACCAGGAGTGGCTGAGTAAGCAGCTGAACCTGTTGGTTGATTTGTTGGTTGGTTTCTGTCCAAGCAACGCAACAATTATGTCAAAGCAAAATTGTGTTTTTTAGCAAGTGTATTAACTTTCATATAGAAATCAACATAAGTATGTATTTGTACATTGCCTCTGTAAGTAAAATCTCTGTTGAGAGGCTAACAAGTTAAGTATTTCTTAAACTTTAAGTTATATTTTGCAGCTATTTTATCTCCTTAACTCAGTTCAAAAGACATATTGGAGTTATCATTTTTTATAGCTAAAATTGACAATTGTAACACTTAACAATTGTTCCTAAGATTTTCTAGATTTGTCTTGTTAATGGTACAGTACAAAATGCAGGGGTCTAATTTACCCTTCTGTCTGCCCAGGATGCCTGGCTTTCTTGGATATAGGCAACACCCAATAAATGCTGATTTAAATTAAACAAAAAAAGCCAGTAGTCCCGGGTGTGATGGCTCATGCCTGTAATCCCAGCACTTTGGGAGGCCGAGGCAGGAAGATCTCTTGAGTTCAGGAGTTCAAGACCAGCTGGCCAACAGGGTGAAACCTTGTCTCTACAAAAAATATAAAAATTAGCCAGACATGGTGGTGTGTGCATATAATCCCAGCTACTTGGGAGGCTGAGGCAGGAGAATCGCTTGGAAGTTGAGGTTGCAGTGAGTCGAGATCACAGTACTGCACTCCAGCCTGGACAATGGAGCAAAATCTGTCAAAAAAAAAAAAAAAAAAAAAAAAAAAAAAAAAAAAAAAAAAAAGCAAGTGGGATCTGAACACTTTGAGTTGTAAATCCCCCTCGAGGCAATGGTTATATAGCAAACAACCACCATGGCACCTTAGACATGGGTTCAGGGTACCTTGAGGGAGGAGGGAGTTAGATGCCTCTGATTTAAAGGGTAATAAAAGGAATAGGTGAGAGAATAAAGTGTTCTTGTCCCACTCTTTCCCATACCACTGAGTCAAGTCCCTTTTTTCAAAAATCTTAGAATGGGGAACTTCAAATAGGAGAAATTTATTTCAATATAATGAAAACATGAACATATTAAGTGAGATTTATGAATACACACTCTACTTAGTATTATGGAATCAATAAAATGAAAAAAAGAGCTTAGAATTTAGAGCAGTAGCCATATTTTATCTATAGTATATTTGTAGTGGGTGTGTACCTGTATATTTAGGAAAAAAAATCTATATTTCTCTATCAGTGTATGTTGTGGCTGAAAGTTAGCTTCCAACTTACAAAGGTAATGAAGAAAAAGTAATTCTCACCAAGGGGTTGGTAGAAATCCTCTTTTCTTTGAAATTGTATCTCTCATATATTGTGTGGCTATATATGTATATATATATATATATGGCACAATATAATTTGAAGTCTTACATTTTATGGGACAATTTTAAAGAGGGAGGTGAATAGGATTGGTAAAAGAAGTCAGTAGGTAGATGCTATATACATGAAAAGTGATTATCTACTCCAATGGTTTGTATTGTTTTAAATAGGTGACCACTTATCATAATGCCTACTTTGTGTCAGAGAACAGTTTCATATATATACCGGAAGAGAAAGAGAAAGTCAGGGAATCCTAACAACCCTATAAGGACTACCCTAACCGCAATTTAAGATAGGAAATTGAGACATAGAGAATAGAGAGGTTTGGTCAATTTCCACAAGTTATACATTTAGTAAGAGGGGAAGTCAAAATTAGAATCTGGACGGCCAGTTTCCAGACTTTTTCTTTTTTATGTTTTTTGGAGATGGAGTCTCACTCTGTCGACTAGGCTGGAGTGCAGTGGCATGATCTCAGTTCACTGCAACCTCTGCCTCCCGGGTTCAAGCAATTCTCCTGCCTCAGCCTCCAGAGCAGCTGGGACTACAGGGGCATGCTGCCACTCCCAGCTAATTTTTTGTATTTTAGTAGAGACAGGGTTTCACTGTGTTGCTCAGGCTGGTCGTGAACTCCTGAACTCAGGCAATCTGCCTGCCTTGGTCTCCCAAAGTGCTCCAGAGGCTACACTCCCTTTCAAAAACAAAATGAATTTTCCCATGGAATTGCATTGTGTTAGGAAGAAAGGATTAACATGAACACGATGCTAAGAACTTTGCATGTATTTGTACATTCTAGCCACCATCCCTGTGTCTTCCCTCCATTGCTGCTTCTGTCACCCTGGATTGTATTACTGTTGGTCTATTACAACAGCTTCCAAATTGACTTCTTTCCTTTCAATTCAGCCTTCCAATCCAATTTACATACTGCTGCTAATTTCAACTTTCTTAAGCATTGTTTTAGTAATTTCATTTCATGCCTCTGTTAACAACCCCCTCAGTGGTTCCCATTTCCTACTCTATTAAGGATAATATCCTAAATGCAGGAAAACTTTCCACAATCTGTTCCCAAATCCTGTGCTGCTGCTTCTTATGGTACTTCCAGATATAGTCTCTGTTGTGTCCCACATATGGTACCTTGGTGGTTACTGGGCCAAATTACATGTTGATTTTTAAAGACAAATTTCCAACATTAACAAAGGATGTTCTACATAAAAATCCTGATTTCCAGCCCTCATGTAAAATTGAAGGATCATAGTTAAGTCTGGAGCCAATGTCATCCAAGGTTCATGCTGTTGATAAATCCTTCTCTTTTTGCCTTCAACAGATGTACTCACTTCCTCCTTTGAACACTTAATTAACTTATTAGTTTCTCCCTTAGGGTATTTATCATAGTCTATCTTTAGTTAGTCACTTGTTTATCTCACTACAGAATCGTAATCTATTTTGGAAGTAGAAGATATTTTATATTTTTCAGTGTTTCCCTTATCGCACCATGAATACCCACTGCCTCTCTGGGTTCCTGGTAGATTCAGTTTGCAGTAATGGTTATTGACTATTTAAACTCTTTCTATGTCCCGTGTTGAGCAAAACTTAAGAACATCTGAGTACTAGTACTTCTCATTCCCTTTGAAGTTTGGTGTTATAGATTGTGGACTTCAGAACAAGAGATCGATTATTATAGCCACTGTCCTGCTAGCTATGGCCTCAAAAGACATGATTCAATGAGCATCACCTGATGGACTATTTATGGTACTGCTATGGTTAAATGTAGTAATTGAATCAGCATTTTATGGGGAAAAATTAAAGGAGATTTAAGGAGAAAACTTGTATTTATAAGAAACACTTCGTGAGACAAATATTATAAGGAACACTCGGGTTTTGTCAGTACTTAGTGGGTTGTTTGACAAATAGTCAAGACCACAATAATCATTTAAAATATATAAAATGATATCATAAAAGGTAGTAGCTGCATGTTAAAAATAGATTTAGGATCTTGGGAAGAATACCAAAGCCTCTGTTATTCAGTGTAATTTAGAGACATTAAAATGAAATATTCACACTGGGATTTTGAAGAGGATAATAAAAGAAGCTATTTCTTTATTTTAAGAGGCACAGTATAATAGTAACAAGAAAATACTACCCAGTTATATGCCCTTGTTACATAAAATAACAAGGAAATACTACCCTGTACTTGCTCTCTGCTCATGAAACTTAAATCTATTTCATGGGGACTTGAGTGACAGGAGTGAAGATAACTTCCAACAATGTGCAGGTAAGGGCAGAGATAGGAATTGGAAACAGGTCAGGAAACATATTGCCCTTATGAGGTGTGTCTCCGAAACTAAGTTGATGATGTTTGCTTATGCGTTCCTTTGATCAGTGAGGAAAGGATCAACTGATCTTTCACTCTATCCCTTCCTTTCTTCCTTTCTCCCTTTCTTCCTTCATCAATCTTCCTCTCTCCCTAATTTTTTCCTAAATAAACTACAAAAAAAAAGAGAAATCTTGAAGGAAAATCACAAAGCATGTTAATTTAACCTAACATCGTGTATAGGATTTTTAGTTTGCAGTTCTTGAATTGGCAGTGGCTTTGATGTAGGAAATCATTTGAGGTGACATTATTTATATTTATTGAATACTTATTAAGTGTCAGGCCATGTTCTTAGTGCTATATATGAGTTAGTGGAAAACACACTGATCTTGCACTTTCCCTTTGCCAGATACGCTTCTACATGTGTCACAGGTAATAACTCATTTATACCTCATAGCAATTCTATGAGGTAGGTATGTTATTATCATGCTCATTTTATATCTAAAAAAATGAAGCACAGGGAGATTAAGAATATGGACAAATTCATACCTGTAGGTACCAGAACCAGGATTCACACCCAGGCAACCAGGCTAAGGATGCCTCGCTTTTAACCACTCTGTTACGTTGCTATCTCTGATAAAACTTGACTGATGTAGGTTACAGTTATAACTCCAAATTTCAAGTGAAAAAACCAAGGTCCAGAGAGCTTAAATAATTTGCAGAATATTTCACATTTATTAAGATGTGCTTTGCACTGAACTTAGTGTCAAAAGATCAGATTTGCATGCTTACTGTACCACTTGCTAGCTTTGTTAATTAAGTTCTTTCAACTTTAGCAATCAGTAATAATACATAATTCATAAGATGTGTCTTAAATACAATGATCACTTGATAACCTGTGGGTAGCACAGAAATCTTACCGTAAGAAAGTATTGTAAGTTACATGACCCAAGATACGTAGGCAAGTGCAGGAATTCACCACTATCATTGGCAAAAAGTTAACATTTAGTTTTCATCAAAATTATAATGTGTAGGACTTGAAAAAGAAAAATGATTAACACTTATTCAACCATGATTTGAAAATGGTCTTTCAAAATATGATAGAATACATAAAGAAAAACAAAGGTGATTGATTCAAATACATAAACTTTAAGTTGCATAGTTCGTTATGTATATTTGTGTATGTATACATTTAAAAGCTGAGAAAATGTTTACAACATATATGAGAAATCAGTAAAACACAAACATCAAAAAAATAAAAAATTATGTAAAAAGGATGTTTTAAAAATACCAATAAGTATATGAAAAAGTGTCCAACTTTATTAGTAATCAAATTAAATGTAAGCATATAATTCATCTCAAATTTTAAAAAATAATTAAAGTATGTTAATATATAGCATTGGCCTAGCAGAGTAGAAGTGAGGGCTTCCAGATATGGCTGGTAGTATAATATTAATATATATTTCCAAAAAAAACACATTAGCAGATCATATCAAAGTCTCCAAAATATGCACGTGTTTGACTCAGCAATTCTACTGCTAGGAATATATTTGATAGTATAATTTGTGCAAAGATTTAGTTACAAGAATGATCATACCAGCACTGTCTATTATATCAGCTCCAATTAGTTCAAGTTCTTTGGTTATGCTTCAGAAAAACCAATCTTGACTACATTCAGCAGGAAATAAATATATTTGAAAGACATTGAGAGGTTTACAGCATTGACAGGAAGGCTAATGAACCTGGCACAGAAAGAGAAACAAGGTATCACTGGGAGTTGAGTAGCAGAAACAACTCAGTCTTATCAAGGCCCTACAGCTGCTAGAATAAACACACTACAGTAAGATATTTTATTCTGTTTTCCTATTGTGATACTAAAAATGTAAAAAAAAAAAAAAAACCTCTCTGATTCAGAGGTTGTATGGGCAAGACTCTTCATTTATACCCTCAATAAGCTTATAAAACTTGGGGGAGAAGAAATTCTACAAAAGGCAATATGTGGGCTGTTACAAAAAGAAAACAGAGTTGATGGGTGATAGCCAAAAGGCAAGTATCCATTTCACATCCTTAATATCTAAGGACCTGAGGTCATGGTTAAATATGTGATGATAGTCCATACAATGGAATTATGTTGAAAACAATACTGTAAGTATTATTCATTAACAGAAAAATATATATTTGGGGACAGGTTAGAATACAGTTTGTGGAAATGAACAGACTCCTCTTCCTGCATATTTCTCCTCTTTCTAGTTCTCCATGAAGAGTTCCTTCACATCCCTTCTAAGTGTGATTCCTAGGTATTTTATTCTCTTTGAAGCAATGTGAATGGGAGTTCACTCATGATTTAGCTCTCTGTTTGTCTGTTATTGGTGTATAAGAATGCTTGTGATTTTTTCACATTGATTTTGTATACTGAGACTTTGCTGAAGTTGCTTATCAGCTTAAGGAGATTTTGGGCTGAGACGATGGGGTTTTCTAAATATACAATCATGTCGTCTTCAAATAGGGACAATTTGACTTCCTCTTTTCCTAATTGAATACCTTTTATTTCTTTCTCCTGCCTGATTGCCTTGGCCAGAAATTCCAACACTATGTTGAATAGGAGTGGTGAGAGAGGGCATCCCTGTCTTGTGCCAGTTTTCAAAGGCAATGCTTCCACCTTTTGCCCATTCAGTATGATATTGGCTGTGGGTTTGTCATAAATAGCTCTTATTATTTTGAGATACGTCCCATCAATACCTAAATTATTGAGAGTTTTTAGCATGAAGGGCTGTTTTCTGCATCTATTGAGATAATCATATGTTTTTTGTCTTTGGTTCTGTTTATATGCTGGATTATGTTTATTGATTTGCATATGTTGAACCAGCCTTGCATCTCAGGGATGAAGCCCACTTGATCATGGTGGATAAGCTTTTTGATGTGCTGCTGGATTTGGTTTGCCAGTATTTTATTGAGGATTTTTGCATCGATGTTCATCAGGGATATTGGTCTAAAATTCTCTTTTTTTGTTGTGTCTCTTCCAGGCTTTGGTATCAGGATGATGCTGGCTTCATAAAATGAGTTCAGGAGGATTCCCTCTTTTTCTATTGATTGGAATAGTTTCAGAAGGAATGGTACCAGCTCCTCCTTGTACCTCTGGTAGAATTCGGCTGTGAATCCATCTGGTCCTGGACTTCTATTGATTGGTAGGCTATTAATTATTTTTGTGGAAATGGGGTCTCCAGGCTGCTCTCAAACTCCTGACCTCAGATGATTCTCTCACCTCAGCCTCACAAGTCACTGCCATTACAGGCACAAGCCACTGTGCCTGGCCGTTATTTTTATTTTTTGTAGGGATGGGGTCTTGCTATGTTGTCCCAGCTGGTCTTGAACTTCTGACCCTCAAGCACTCCTCCCACCTCAGCCTCCCAAGTAGCTGGGATTATAGGTGTGAGCCAGGTTCCAAGATGGCCGAATAGGAACAGCTCCAGCCTACAGCTCCCAGCATGAGCAACGCAGAAGACGACAGTTGATTTCTGCATTTCCAACTGAGGAACACAGCTCCTTGCCAGCAATGGAACAAAGCTGGATGCAGAATGACTTTGACAAGTTAAGAGGAGAAGGCTTCAGACTATCAAACTTCTCTGAGCTAAAGGAGGAAGTTCGAACCCATCGCAAAGAAGCCAGAAACCTTGAAAAGAGATTAGACGAATGGCTAGCTAGAATAACCAGAGTAAAGAAGTCCTTAAATGAGCTGATGGAGCTGAAAACCATGGCATGAGAACTACGTGATGAATGCACAAGCTTCAGTAGCCAATGCGATCAACTGGAAGAAAAAGTATCAGTGATTGAAGATCGAATGAATGAAATGAAGTGAGAAGAGAAGTTTAGAGAAAAAAGAGTAAAAAAAAATGAACAAAGCCTCCAAGAAATATGGGACTATATGAAAAGACCAAATCTACATCTGACTGGTGTACCTGAAAGTGACAGGGAGAATGGAACCAAGTTGGAAAACAGTCTGCAGGATATTATCCAGGGAGAACTTCCCCAACCTAGCAAGGCAGGCCAACATTCAAATTCAGGAAATACAGAGAATGCCACAAATATACTCCTTGAGAAGAGCAACTCCAAGACACATAATTGTCAGATTCATCAAAGTTGAAATAAAGGAAAAAATGTTAAGGGCAGCCAGAGAGACAGGTCGGGTTACCCACAAAGGGAAGCCCATCAGACTAACAGTGGATCTCTCAGCAGAAACTCTCCAAGCCAGAAGAGAGTGGGGGCCAATATTCAACATTCTTAAATAAAAGAATTTTCAACCCAGAATTTCATATCCAGCCAAACTAAGCTTCGTAAGTGAAGGAGAATTAAAATCCTTTACAGACAAGCAAATGCTGAGGGATTTTGTCACCACGAGGCCTGCCCTACAAGAGCTCCTGAAGGAAGCACTAAACATGGAAAGGAACAACCAGTATCAGTCACTACAAAAACATGCCAAATTGTAAAGACCATCGATGCTAGGAAGAAACTTCATCAACTAATGAGCAAAATTAACCAGCTAACATCATAATGCTGGAATCAAATTCACACATAGCAATATTAACCTTAAATGTAAATGGGCTAAATGCTGCAATTAAAAGACACAGACTGGCAAATTGGCAAATAAAGAGTCAAGACCCATCAGTGTGCTGTATTCAGGAGTCCCATCTCACATGCAGAGACGCACATAGGCTCAAAATAAAGGGATGGCGGAAGATCTACCAAGCAAATGGAAAACAAACAAGGCAGGGGTTGCAATCCTAGCCTCTGATAAAACAGACTTTAAACCAACAAAGATCAAAAGATGCAAAGAAGGTTATTACATAACGGTAAAGGGATCAATTCAACAAGAAGAGCTAACTATCCTAAATATATATGCACCCAATACAGGCGCACCCAGATTCATAAAGCAAGTCCTTAGAGGCCTACAAAGAGACTTAGACTCCCACACAATAATAATGGGAGACTTTAACACCCCACTGTCAACATTAGACAGATCAACGAGACAGAAAGTTAACAAGGATATCCAGGAATTGAACTCAGCTCTGCACCAAGCGACCTAATAGACATCTACAGAACTCTCTACCCCAAATCAACAGAATATATATTCTTCTCAGCACATCACACTTATTCCGAAATTGACCACACAGTTGGAAGTAAAGCACTCCTCAGCAAATGTAAAAGAACAGAAATTATAACAAACTGTCTCTCAGACCACAGTGCAATTAAACTAGAACTCAGTGCAATCAGACTTAAGAAACTCACTCAAAACTGCTCAACTACATGGAAACTGAACAACCTGCTCCTGAATGACTACTGGGTACATAATAAAATGAAGGCAGAAATAAAAACGTTCTTTGAAACCAAGGAGGACAAAGACACAACATACCAGAATCACTGGGACATATTTAAAGCAGTGTGTAGAGGGAAATTTATAGCACTAAATGCCCACAAGAAAAAGCAGGAAAGATCTAAAATTGACACCCTAACATCACAATTAAAAAAACTAGAGAAGCAAGAGCAAACACATTAAAGCTAGCAGAAGGCAAGAAATAACTAAGATCAGAGCAGAGCTGAAGGAGATAGAGACACAAAAAATCCTTCAGAAAATCAATGAATCCAGGAGCTGGTTTTTTGAAAAGATCAACAAAATTGATAGACTGCTAGCAAGACTGATAAAGAAGAAAAGAGAAAAGAATCAAATAGATGCAATAAAAAATGATAAAAGGGATATCACCACCGATCCCACAGAAATACAAACTACCTTCAGAGAATACTATAAACACCTCTACACAAATAAACTAGAAAATCTAGAAGAAATGGATAAATTCCTGGACACATACACCCTCCCAAGAATAATATGCATCTTAATTCATGTAGTGGCCATTCAGAACAGTGAGACAAATGGACAATGAAGGATAAGTGGAGGCAGTAAAGAGTTGAGGAGGGAAGATAAAGATCAACAACTCAAAGCCCAATCCTCTATTTTCTGCCCTGTTGAAAAATTTTCTTTCATTCAGCATCTAGCCCTCACAAAATCCCTGCATCTTAAGAAATTTACTCTTTTTAAATATTAAAATATTTTAAGGTATATGAAGTACAAAAGTATCCAAACACCTTACTCAATAAAATCAATATTATTTATTTGTAAGAAGAATTTATATTTGAAAAGTATAATGCTTTATACCCATAAATGCTATTTTTCCTAGTTTAACTTTTTTTTTTTTACTTCACATACAGGGTCTTTTGTCATAGGGAAGTCTTATAAGTCTTATGTTTTCAAATCTGGGATTTCTCTACTTTATGATTTCTAGCTTTGGTGTCATGATTAGAAAAAAGCTTTAATTCCTAGAATGGCAATAATAGTATATGTCTTATTCTATTATTTTAAAGATTACAACTTTTTATCTTCGAATCTTCATGGAATTTATTATGTTGAAAGGTAGTACTTTAAATCTTTTTTTATATGAATATTCCATGTCCTGATAGCATATGCAATATTCAATGATTTGTTCTTTCCTCATAGGTTTTGACCCACCACTTTGTTTTATTGTGATATTTTTACATTATTGTGCTATTGCTACTTTTAATAACTATTTTAATATGATGTAATATACTTGGACAAATCTCTTAAAAATGCTATTATAATTTAATGATGTCTTCTTTTCAACTTTTAGCAAAGCTTTAGTGTTCTTCATATAGACTCTTTCATATTGCTTATTCATTCCCAGGCTTCATATATTGCTGATTCGTTGCTACTGTGATAGCAACTTTTTATTCTGTATTTTAACTTGTTATTACTGATATTAGGAAAACATTTACATGCAAACACATATGTATGGGATTTTGTATGTTGATTAATTGATTTTGAATATCTTATTAGACTTTCTTATTGCTTCAGAAAGGTTTTCAGTTCATTTTTGGAATTTCCCAATAAAAAATATGTCCAAAACAATAATAGTTTTGTCCCGTCCTTTATAAAATATTCCTTTTGGGATTTTTCTTTTCTTATTATATTGTTTAGAATCCTCAAAATAATTTTATTGCCACAAAAAGATTTTTGTAATACCTGATATGCTTCTCTTATTCTTTAATAATTTTGTATTAATATAATGCCTTGAATGCATTATTTAATACTAAATATTAATCAGTATAACTTTATTATTATTGAGAATGATCATTGTTAATCATATTAAGGCAATTTTCTTCTATTCTAACTTTACCACAAGCTTTTCCAAAAAGTCAAGAACAAATATTAAATTTATATTAATATCCCAATAATTCAGTGAATCAAAGAAAACGACTGAAATGGATTGCCAAAAAGATTTCAATGTTTTAAATTTCCTTTGCTGTGCTTCTTTAGAAGATTATTTTACTCTCCAGACAGCAGCTTTGACTAAAGTTTATGAAGTTACCACACATAGATTTTCAGTATGATAGAACAGATAGTTTGCTCTCACATGTACAAGCATAGCAAATTTGCCTAACAAGAGTTTTAGGGTCGACGTATTTTTGTTTGGGTCTCTAAAGATCTATCCCACTATCCTCTCTCTTCCATTGCAGTATTATTCAAAATAGCCAAGATATGGAAGCAACTGAAGTGCTCATCAAGAGGTGAGTGGATTTTTAACAAGTAGTATATGTACATGATGGAATATTATTTGGCCTTAGAAATGAAAGAAATTCTGTCATTTGTGACAACATGGATGAATCTAGAGGACATTATGCTATGTGAAATAAGCCAGGCACAGAAAGACAAATATCACATGATCTCACTTCTGTGTGGAATCTAAAAAAGTCAAACTCTTAGAGAAGTAGAGAATACAATAGTGGTTACCAGAAGCAGAGGCGAGAGGAGGAGAGTGCATAGTGAAAGAGATGTTGGTCAAAGGTACAAGGATTAGTTAAACATGGGGAATAAGTTCTGGTGATCTGTACAGCATGGTGACTATAGTGAATAATGTATTGTAGATTTCAAAATTACTATAAAAGAGGGGATTTTTAATATTCTCACTATAAGGAAATGATGTGTGTGAGGTGATGGATATGTTGATTAGCCTGATTCCATCATTCCACAAATGCATACCTGTATCAAAAGATCACATTGTACTCCATAAATATATATATTTATTTTTCAACTAAAAAGAAAATAAAAAAATTTAACAACACAATATTTCTGCTTTGTAACCAGTCGAATAAGCTGTATAACATTTTATTATGTTTCTGGTGGCTTATTTGGTGTAGGATTAAAGCAATAGGGCTTGTACATCTAATCATTCAGTCTCATCCTCATTAGTAAACAAATCAAGCACAATGGCTTTGGTTGGAGAAGGTTCACAGGTATGTGTCTGCCTGTGACCAGGTGTTAGAAGTATCGTTTCTGGTACTTCTTGTTCTCTGATAGTTAAAAATGAAACAAAAAAAAAATTCATAATGGCTCAAGTTTAAGAAATACTCTTTTATCTCTCTTCCTAGATTTTTTTAAGTCCTATGTTAAATAGTTCCTAAAAGGGAATACATGCTGAAGGGCTGTCTCATAATAGATAGACATTCTCAAATCTGTTTTTTTCATTTTAAGGGTAGATTTCTCAAAACCCATACACATACAGCTTTAGGAATGCCTGGTGTATAGCAGCCCACTTAAGAATTTGGCTCATTACCTCATAATGTAATGATGAACAATGTTGAATTTTACCCGCTAATTGTTCATAAGTGTTAATCATTCCAACTAGATTTTTGTTTGTAAACCTAAGCCATTGTGAAGACTCAATAAAAGCAGGTTCCCTGTAAGACCCAGGAATGCAGAGCAGAGAACAGTTGCTCAGAGACAAGAATTACAGATTTTTAACGATCCCCAAGGGGTTTTAGAGATTATCTTCATCCTTTCATGTTATAGATGAAGATGGATGGCCTTACTGATTAATTATGCTCTAAATAGGAATTTTGCTTCAAATGTCTTTTCTTATTCAAATGCTAATGTCAATAATTGAAAATTGGCAAAGATTATCAAATATACATAACAATTGTTATACCAACAGATTATTATGATTTACTGATGGACAGTGATTCTCTTCACATGCCATGTAGAACAATATAGGAAAATTGGTTCTTGTTGATCAAATAGTAATAATAATCATTGAAGGCTTCTCTTTGCTTTAACTTTCAGTGCATAAGTTTCAGTGAAAATAAACCAGATAAGAGTCATTTCACTATTTATTCTAAAACCTATTTTCTATACAAACTTCAAAAAAAACTTGCCTCTGTCACTTTAAAGATTCATATTTGGAAAGATGTATTTGGTTTCATATTACAAAAAGGTATTAGGTTAGCTTTTTGAATTATCAAAGTGATTTACTTATAAAATTAAATTGATGTAGTATAACAAATTTTTCTTCTAGAAACGAAATTTCAATTTGTAAAAAAAAAATGGAATAGCATTTTCAATTTCCTATTAATCTAAAAAATCTGCATTTAGAATACTAAATCCATTTTTTGGTCTCTTATTACTGATCCTTCTGATTTCTCAATAAACCTAAAATATAAACCTTATGTGGAGGAAAGCAAAGGAGGTTGTATTTCGGGACTGAAAATGGAAAGTTGAGAACAAATCAGTTTTCTCATTAAAATTAAGTCTACATTAGAAGGGTTGCATACAAGATAAGAATAGAACCCTATAAAGCCATTGCAGGAAGACAAAAGAAGGGATTTGTTTATAATAATGATAAAATTTGTTACAAAAACCGTACAAAAGCAGAAAAATACAAATAGAAGTTATCTACAATTAACATAAAAAAAATTGGCAGAGTGGATGGGAATCATCAACAAGGCCATTATCACCAGCAGTTGTTAATTGGGTAAATAAAGCTACACATAAGGTGATTTTGTCTTACCAAGTCTTGCAACCCAGTTGCAAGAGAGTTCCAACCCATTTGGAAAGAGAGAGCTTATATGTAAATAACAGAAGAAATAATGATTTCTAAGTTAAGCAAATTATTCTGTAGTCTTTTTTTCTAAACTATGTGTTGCTGCAACCAAATAATTTTTCCTTCATCTAAAAACAATATTAAAATGTCTACTGAATTGTTTTTCCTGAAGACCTTGTTTCCCAAACATTGGTGGTGAGCTGAAATAAATTATCTTCCAAAATTTAGCTCATTTTATACTGTGTTGGAAGAAGTGAAATAATTTCAGGAAAAAAGCTTATTTTTCAAAAGAAAAAAATATAGCTCAAAATACACATACTAAATTGGTTGGATCACAAGGGAGGAAATGCAGTGTTTTATACATCTGAATTCTTAAGTATTTAGCTGTGCTCAGTTTTACTGAGCAGTTGCCCTATTCTTGACAGACACTAAGAAAGCATCAGGGCTGTTTGAGATAATTACATAGTATAGGCATACCTCATTTTATTGCACTTTGAGGATTGCTTTTCATAAACTGAATGTCTGTGGTGACCCTGCATGGAGCAAGTCTATCAATGCGATTTTTCCAACAGCAGGTATTCACTTTGTGTCTCTGTGTGACATTTTGATAATCTCATGATATTTCAATATTTTTCATTGTTATTATATCAGTTATGGCAATCTGTGATCAGTGATCTTTAGTGTTACTATTGATTGTCTTGGGGTAACTCTACAATGGCATCTAAGTGTTCAAGACAGGAAGATTTGCATGTCTCTGAGTTGAAATCACAAGAAAGAAATAATTAACCTTAGTGGAGGAAGGCACATAAAAAGCGAGATAGGCCAAAAGCTAGGCCTTGTGTGCCAAACAGTTAACCAACTTGTGAATGCAAAGGAACAATTCTTGAAGAAAATTAAAAGTGCTACTCCAGTGAACATACAAATAATAAGTAAGTAAAACAGCCCTATTGCTGATATAGAGAAAGTTTTAATGGTTTGGATAGAAGATCAAATCAGCCACAACGTTCACTTAAGCCAAAGGCTAATCGAGAGCAAGGCCTTAACTCTCTTCAATTCCATGAAGGCTGAGAGAGATGAGGAAGCTTTTGAAGAAAAGTAGGAAGCTAGCAGACATTGGTTCATGAGGTTAATGGAAAGAAGCTGTTTCCATAACATAAAAATGCAAGGTGAAGCAGCAAATGTTGATATCGAAGCTGCAACAAATTATCTAGGAGATCTAGCTAAGATCATTGGTGAAGGTGGTTACACTAAAAAACACATTTTCAATGAATACAAAACAGTCTTCTATTGGAAAGAGATGCCATCTGGGACTTTCATAGCTAGAGAGGAGAAATCAATGCCTGGCTTCAAAGCTTCACAAGAAAGACTGACTCTCTTGTTAGGGGATAATGCAGCTGGTGACTTTAAGTTGAAGCCAGTGCTCATTTATCATTCTGAAGAATCCTAGGACCTTCAATAATTATGCTAAATCTGCTACCTGGGCTCTATAAATGTAACAACAAAACCTGGATGACAGACATATCTGTTGACAGCATGATTTATTGAATATTTTAAGCCCACTGTTGAGAACTCCTGCTTAGGAAAAACAAAGATTCCTTTTGAAGTATCACTGCACATTGACAATGCGCCTAATCACCCAAGAGCTCAGATGAAGACGTACAAGGAAAATAATGTTATTTTCATGCCTCATAACACAACATCCATTCTGAAGCTTATAGATCAAGGAGAAATTTTGACTTCCAAGTTTTATTCTTTAAAAAATACATTTTGTAAGGCTGTAGCTGCCATAGATAGTGATTCCTTCAATGGATCTGGGCAAAGTAAATTGACCTGAAATCAATTTTATCTAATATAAGTATAGATAATCTTTCTCCTTTTTGGCTTCCATTTGTGCAGAATATCTTTCTTCATCCCCTTATCTATTGTGTCTTTGTCTATTTGTGTCATTATAGGGGGATTGAGTTTCTTGTTGGTAGCACATAGTTGGGTCTTTTTAAAAAATCAATTCATTTGCTCTAGGTTTTTTGATTGGAGAATTTAGTTCATTTACATTCAATGTTGTTATTGATAGGTAAGTGCTTACTACTGCCATTTTGTTATTTGTTTTTTGGTTCTTTCTTTCTTTCTCTTTCTTTCTTTCTTTTTCTTTCTTTCTTTCTTTCATCTCTTTCTTTTCCCTCCCTTCCTTCCTTCTTTCCTTCCTTCCTTCCTGTATTCCTTTGTATATAAGTGATTTTTCTGATAGTATATTTTAATTTCTTGCTTTTTATTTTTTGTTGATCCACTATAGGTTTTTGTTTTATGGTTACCATAAGGCTTACAAATAACATCTTGTAACAAATTATTTCAAACTGATGATAACTTATCTCTGATCACAAAGAAAAGAAAAATATAAGCAAAGAGAAAAGTAAAAACTTTACACTTTAACTCCATCCCACCTTGCTGAAAGACATACCATACTCATGAATTGGAAGAATCAATATTGTTAAAATGTTCATACTATCCAAAACAATTTAGAGATTCAGTGCAATCCTTATCAAAATACCAACGACAGTCTTCACAGAAATAGAATAAATTAATCTAAAATTTATGTGGAACCACAAAAGACTCAGAATAGCCAAGGCAATACTGAGCAAAAAGAACAAGTTGGAGACATTACCTGGCTTCAAATTATACTACAAAGCTATAGTAACCATAACAGCATGGTACTGGCAGAAAAACAGACACATAGACCAATGGATCAGAACAGATGTCCCAGAAATGAATCCACACATTTACAACAAACTCATTTCGACAAAGGTGCCAAGACCATACATTGGAGAAAGACAGCCTCTCCAATAAATAGTGCTGGGAAAACTGAACATAAGGATATAGAAGAATGAAACTAGATTCCTATCACTCATATACAAACATCAAATACGAATGGATTAAAGACTTAAATCTAAGACCTTAAACTATGAAACTACTAGGAGAAAACATTGGGGAAACCCTCCAGGATATGGGTTTGGACAAAGATTTCTTGAGTAAGACCTAAAAAGCAAAGGCAACCAGAATAAAAACGGGCAAATGGAACCACACCAAGCTAAAAAGCTTCTGCACAGCAAAGGAAACAATCAACAAAGTGAAGTGACAACACCCAGAATGGGGGAAAATATTTGCAAACTCACGCCTGTAATCCCAGCACTTTGGGAGGCTGAGACGGGTGGATCACAAGGTCAGGGGTTCGAGACCAGCCTGACCAACTGGTGAAACCTCATCTCTACTAAAAATACAAAAATTAGCTGGGCATGGTGGTGGGCCCCTGTAATCCCAGCTACTTAGGAGGCTGAGGCAGGAGAATTGCTTGAACTTGGGAGGCAGAAGTTGCAGTGACCCGAGATTGTGCCACTGCACTCCAGCCTGGGCGACAGAGCAAGACTCCGTTTCAAAAAAAAAAAAAAAAGAAAATATTTGCAAACTGCCCATCTGATAAGTAATTGATAACCAGAATGTACAACGAGCTCAAGCAACTCAATAGGATAAAAACTCATTAAAAATAGGAAAAAGATTTGAATAGACATTTCTCAAAAGAAGACATACAAGTTGCCAACAGGTGCATGAAAAAATGTTCAACATCATTAATCATCAGAGAAATGCAAATCAAAACTACAATAAGATATCATCTCACCTCTGTTAAAATGGCTTTTATAAAAAAGACGGGCGATAGTGGAAGCCAGTGAGGATGTAGAGAAAGGGAAACCCTTGTACACAATTGGTGGAAATGTAAATTAGTACAGCCACTATGGAAAACAGTGTGGATGTTCCCCCAAAAAATTAAAAATGGACTTTAAAGTAGTTTTTTCCAATTCTGTGAAGAAAGTCATTGGTAGCTTGATGGGGATGGCATTGAATCTATAAATTACCTTGGGCAGTATGGCCATTTTCACGATATTGATTCTTCCTACCCATGAGCATGGAATTTTCTTCCATTTGTTTGTATCCTCTTTTATTTCATATGGAACCAAAAAAGAGCCTGCATCGCCAAGTCAATCCTAAGCCAAAAGAACAAAGCTGGAGGCATCACACTACCTGACTTCAAACTATACTACAAGGCTACAGTAACCAAAACAGCATGGTACTGGTACCAAAACAGAGATATAGATCAATGGAACAGAACAGAGCCGTCAGAAATAACGCCACATATCTACAACTACATGATCTTTGACAAACCTGAGAAAAACAAGAAATGGGGAAAGGATTCCCTATTTAATAAATGGTGCTGGGAAAACTGGCTAGCCATATGTAGAAAGCTGAAACTGGATCCCTTCCTTACACCTTATACAAAAATCAATTCAAGATGGACTAAAGACTTAAACGTTAGACCTAAAACCATAAAAACCCTAGAAGAAAACCTAGGCATTACCATTCAGGACATAGGCATGGGCAAGGACTTCATGTCTAAAACACCAAAAGCAATGGCAACAAAAGCCAAAATTGACAAATGGGATCTAATTAAACTAAAGAGCTTCTGCACAGCAAAAGAAACTACCATCAGAGTGAACAGGCAACCTACAAAATGGGAGAAAATTTTCGCAACCTACTCATCTGACAAAGGGCTAATATCCAGAATCTACAATGAATTCCAACAAATTTACAAGAAAAAAACAAACAGCCCCATCAAAAAGTGGATGAAGGACATGAACAGACACTTCTCAAAAGAAGACATTTATGCAGCCAACAGACCCATGAAAAAATGCTCACCATCACTGGCCATCAGAGAAATGCAAATCAAAACCACAATGAGATACCATCTCACACCAGTTAGAATGGCCATCATTAAAAAGTCAGGAAACAACAGGTGCTGGAGAGGATGTGGAGAAATAGGAACACTTTTACACTGTTGGTGGGACTGTAAACTAGTTCAACCCTTGTGGAAGTCAGTGTGGCGATTCCTCAGGGATCTAGAACTAGAAATTCCATTTGACCCAGCCATCCCATTACTGGGTATATACCCAAAGGACTATAAATCATGCTGCTATAAAGACACATGCACAAGTATGTTTATTGTGGCATTATTCACAATAGCAAAGACTTGGAACCAACCCAAATGTCCAACAATGATAGACTGGGTTAAGAAAATGTGGCACATCTACACCATGGAATACTATGCAGCCATAAAAAATGATGAGTTCATGTCCTTTGTAGGGACATGGATGAAATTGGAAATCATCATTCTCAGTAAACTATCACAAGAACAAAAAACCAAACACTGCATACTCTCCCTCATAGGTGGGAATTGAACAATAAGAACACATGGACACAGGAAGGGGATCATCACACTTCGGGGACTGTTGTGGGGTGGGGGGAGGGGGGAGGAATAGCATTGAGAGATATACCTAATGCTAGATGACGAGTTAGTGGGTGCAGCACACCAGCATGGCATATGTATACATATGTAACTTACCTGCACATTGCGCACATGTACCATAAAACCTAAAGTATAATGATAAAAAAAAATTAAATTAAATTAAAAAAAAAATTAAAAATGGAACTACCATGCAGCAATCTCACCTCTGGCTATATAACCAAAAGAAAGGAAATCTGCATATTGAAGAGAGATCTGCACTCCTATGTATATTGCAGCACAATTCACAATAGCTATTGTATAGAAGCAACCTAAGTGTCCATCAGTGGATGAATGGATAATGTGATACATGTATACAACAGAACCTCATCCAGCCATTAAAAAGAATAAATTCCTGTTATTTGCAGCAACATGGATAGAACGGGAGGACATTATGTTTTATAAAATATAAAGTATAAAAGCCCAGAAAGATAAATATTGCATGTTCTCACTCATATGTGGGGGCAAAAAAATTGAACTCATGGATATAGAGGGTAGAATGATGGTGATCTGAGGCTGGGATGGGTAGTGCAGAAGGAGGGATACAGAGAAGACGGTTAATGTGTATGCAAAAATACAGTTACAAGGAGTAGAATTTAGTGCTTGATAGAGCAACTACAGTTAACAATAATGTATTATATATTTCAAAATAACTAAAAGAATGGAATTGGAATATTCCTAACACAAAGAACTGATAAATGCTTAAGGTAATGTACATCCCAATTACCCTGATTTAATCATTACACATTGTATACTTGTTTCAAAATATCACATATATCCCATAAATATGTACAACTATTATGCATCGATAATAACTAAAAATTTAAAAAATTATAAATTAAAAAAATTAATTGTAAACTTTCTTGAAAGGATTACCATTCTAGATACTATTGAGAACAATCATGACTCATGAAAGAAGGTCAAAATATCAACATTGAAGTTTGGAAGAAGTTGATTTCAGTTGTCATGGGGGACTTTGAGGGGTTAAGACTTTAGTGGAAGAAGTAACCGCAGATGGGGTGGAAATGGCAAGAAAACCAGAATTTGAAGTAGAGCCTGGAGATGTGACTGAATTACTGTAATCTCATAATAAAACTTAAATAGATAAGGAGTTGCCTCTTATGTAAGAACAAAGAAAGTGGTTTCTTGAGATGGAATCTTCTTGTAGTGAAGATGGTATGAACATTGTTAAAATGACAGTAAGTGATTTAGAATATTACATAAGCTTAGTTGATAAAGTAGTGGTAGGGTTTAAGCGGATTGACTTCCATTTTGAAAGAAGTTCTTCTGTGGATAAAATGCTATCAAATAGCATTGCATGCTACAGAGAAATCTTTTCCGAGAGGAAGAGTCGATCAATGCAGCACATTTCGTTGTTGTCTTATTTTAATAAATTGCAACAGCAACTTCAGCCTTCAGTAACTAGCAGCCTTATCAGTCAGCAGCCATCAACACCGAGGCAAGGCTCTCTATCAATAAAAAGATTATGACTCATTTAAAGTTCAGATGATTTCTAGCATTTTTTAGTAATAAAGTATTTTTAAATTAAGGTGTGCATATTGTTTTTTAAACATAAAGCTATCACACTCTTGACTACATTATAATGTAAACATAAATTTAGATGCACAAAAAAATCATGTGACTTGCTTTATTGTGATATTCACTTTATTGAGGTGCTCTGGACCCAGACTCTCAGTGTCTCCAAGGTATACTTCACACTCAACTCTAATTAGTATACAGCTATTAAGTTTCATAGATTCCTATTTGCGATTCTATAGCTAAGGAGTATATTACAGTTTCAGGTTAAATCCCAGTCGTTGGGGGATTACAATTCAGTTACAAAATTTTTTTCTGAGACCTAAACTTGGTATACAACATCTTGGCTCGAGTAAAACATTATTTGGTATTTTCGTAACATCACTTACCTCTCACCATGAACATTTATTTTGTAAAATAATAAAATTATATTTTTAGAACATATTCAAATTATACTTGTGGTTTCATGTTTGTTATCTCCTTGTTATCATTTGTTTGTGAACAAATGTGACCATTAAAATTTATTTTGTAAAATAATAAAACCATATTTTTAGAACATATTCAAATTATACTTGTGGTTTCATGTTTGTTATTTCCTTATTATCATTTGTGAACAAACGTGGCCACTGAGTTTTTAAAAATTGTTTTGAATGTATATTTAGATTATGTTATAAATTTTAATATCAAAATATTCAATTTTGTTTGCAATACTTAAGTATCAAACTATAACGTGTAAATATAACAAAATTTAACACAAAGTTGAGTGCAAGGAAATAGCATATTTTATATAATCAAATATGTTTTTTCAACATGTATGCACTTGTGGTTTATGTAAACACATATGTGTTGCTATTATTTTGTCCAAGATTCCTTCTTGCCATGCCATTGCTATTGTCTACATTTGAGAAAATAAAATATATTTTGAGCTCAATTTTCAAAAGAATCAAACATTTGTGGCCTACATATTTTAATAGGGATATTCAAAAGAAGCAATTCTTAGGTCAATATCTATATTAAATATAAGAATATTTTAAAATAAGAAAATTTACAGACAATATATCTAAGGTATTATTCAGCCTATATTACAGTTTAATATGTAATTTGTAGGTAATATGCTTTTTCTTTCTTTCTTTCTTTCTTTCTTTCTTTCTTTCTTTCTTTCTTTCTTTCTTTCTTTCTTTCTTTTTTTTTTTTTGAGACAGGGTCTCATTCTGTCACCCAGGCTGGAGTGCGGTGGCACAATCTCAGCTCACTGCAACCTCTCCCTCCCAGGCTCAAGTGATCCTCCCACCTCAGGCTCCCTAGTAGCTGGGACTACAGGTGTGTGCCACCACGCCCAGGTAATTTTTGTATTTTTTTGTATAGACGGGGTTTTGCCATGTTGCCCAGTCTGGTCTTCTTTAACTCCTGGACTCAAGCAACCTGCCCACCTCAGCCTCCCAAAGTGTTAGGATTACAGGCGTGAGCCACTGCAGCCGGCCGGTAATATGGTTTTTCATCATGTGATACTTTATGGTCCTCTAGGAACCAAATTTCTTTTAGGATTTGTATAAAGTAGGATTGGATTAGCTATTCTGTGTTTTAAACAAGATCTGTTGAACCCAAGAGAAAATTCTGACTAACCAACATAAATCAAGCAACTTTAAACAGACAAACAAACCACTTTGGTTACTCTTTTAGTTTACTTGCTAAAATTGAATGGGCAAGACATCGTATGTTTTGAGATTGGTAGGGGTCATCAGCTTTTATGAATAACAAATAGCTAATATTTTGTAAAATAATTCTGGGTCTATATGTTGATAAAGCAGTGTGAATCCAATTAACTTTAGAGCTCATCTCATGTCTCCTTACTGGCATCTGTTTTGTCCCCTCTTCACAGAGTTGTGTGCCAACCTTGATTCCCAAATTGCCCATGTAGACTAGATCAATGATTGCAATGCAATTATACTGATGAGAATCAAGAGAATTGAAAAAAAAATACGTCTAACATCTAACTTTGTTTTATCTGTACAAGAATAGATTTCTATTGCATATCAAATTTAGTTTCTTTTCCATCCAGACTTTCTCAGCTAATATTTTTAAAGTAGTGTAAAATGGTACTTTCTTCATTTAACAATGGCATCTAATTTTAAAAATATGTTTCCTTGCTGTGAAATTGCATTTGTTGAATTTTCTATTCTTCAGTGACAGAATACATATTTATAAAACCAGAGTCACACACAAAATGGCAAGATGAATATGGTCAATTACTATACTTACATGCTTCAAAGCATTGAGTACAAAGTATTCAGTGAATAGTCTGATCTGCAAAACAGACCTATTTGAAGAAGCAACAAAGTCCATGAAATAAAAACTCTCTCTCTAGAGGTCTATATTCTTTTCCTGATATATTATCTTCTGTAATATAATATAATATAATATGTAATATAACATAATATAATAACAATCCCCAGAGAAAGGCACATTCCAATATCCACTTCCTATATTAAGTGATGATCTGTTAAAGGGACAGTAAAGATGAAAAAATTGGGCTAATTACTGATAAAAAGACTGTATTCTATTTCTTTGAAAGCCACAGAAGCAGAATTGGAAAGCAAAAACTATTTTAAGGTGTATTTATATAATATATGTAATTATAAATGTTTTATAAATATTAGTTCACTTAATCTTCATAATATTACTTTTAGGTAGCAACCATTATCACCCTCAGCTTGAGGTCAGCCAGTTAATAGGCAGTAAAGCTGGGATCTAAATCTTGGCAGCTGGGAACCAGAATCTGTACTCTTAATCCCTACACTATGCTACATTTGTGGAATATTAGCTTAAGAGGGAATTCAGTGCCTTCTAAAATTTGTAGCAATATTCGTACATGCATTAACAATTCTCTGGTGTTCAACACCAAATTATTTAGAATGATTATTTGGGGGTGTTTCCAGAGAAGGTTATGGAGGTCTTTAACTTTCCCAGAATCATTGCGTTCTTTCATTGGCAAAGGGTCTTTGAACAAGCAATGTAACATCCTAAGACTTCTGAAGGCATTTCCGAATCTAAACAACCCATGTGACATCATCCCCAATGAATCTTGTGACAAGATTTTTAAGTCATCATTAGTAGTGAGATTTTATTTGGACAATAGAATTCCCAAATATTATCATCTTCTTTCTTACAATATTCATGACTTTCTATGAAAGAAACACAAATACTAATTTGAAGAAATATCATAAATGATTTTTACTAGATGCAAAAGATGTAGTGCAATATGGCCTATTCAGATGTGAGGAATAATGTTACCTAGAGGACCTCTTTCATAAAGATAACGCATGTACATTCTCATTCTTACTAATATTGAGTGTTTTAAGAAATCTCAAATCAATGAAAATGTGGTTTAAAAAAACATTTTTTTCAAAAATAAAAATAATCTGAAGTCCTCAGAGAGTATTAGTTTATCTCAATTACATTTAGAAAATAAAAGAAATTTGTAAATCATAGAATCTTTGACTTGAAAGATACTTTAGATATCAAAGTATCTTTACTTTGACTTAGAAATCAAAGTCCCACTATAAACCATTCTTTTGTTTTTGACAGACCAACCTCCATTTTTCCCTTTGCTAATAATACTCTGGTTTTTGGGGAACTTTCCTGCTCCGCACTCTCAGTCCTTCTGATTTGGGTGGGACTGATTGCTGTAACCTCTTGGTCCGAATGGTTAATTAAAATATTTTTCCTTGCCATATAATTCATGCTGGTCACTATATATACCAAGCCAAGAAGAACCATTTCAGAACCGTTGCTGGGAAAATAAAGCTCTATCTCAACTGGAATGGCTGTTAAGATTGGATGTTAAACTTATACGGTTGGTGCCTATCTTGCCAACCTAAGTTTAAGAGAGTTTACCTGAAGAAAATGAACACTTTTGATAGCAGAACCAAGAAGTGGAAAGAGACTAAGTCTGGATGAACTTATCTGAGCCCCTTAATAGAGCTCTATGGGCTCTATTCATAAAATCTACTAAAACCAGGAATAAGTTCTACAATATTTATTCCAGCGAAATGACCATCTGATATCTAATTAAACAACTTACACTGCAGGAGTATCATACCTCATAAATAAATCAATGTCTTTTCAACATCAACGTGTTTTAGAAATTTTATTATATTGAACATAGGTTTGCTTTCCTTTGTTTTCTCCTTCGATCCTAGGTCTGCCTTCTGGTGATAAGCAGGTAAGTCTAATTATCTCTTTATCAAAAATATATGTATCTATCATCTAGGCTATCAAAGACATATAGTGTCTACCCTCTACATCTTTTATTTTACAGGAAAATAGCTACAATTAAGGAGATTATAGAAAAGTGTGTATTCAAGTCTTTTATCATCAAAGAAAAGCCGTGATAGTAGTACTTTCTTGTCACAACAAACTTCACTAGTCATCATGTTAATAACCCAGTTTTAAAAACAGAAAAAAAAATACTGCTAATTAGCTGGGGTTAAACTGTGATTTTGTTCGTTGCTTGGGACCCAGCCTTACAGTTAAGATTGAGCACATGTGATTTCAGAGATGAAAAATCTCACCTGCTCAATATTATCTATTTCTGTAAAGTCATGTCAATGACTATCAGGGTTTAAGTGATTATCCCCTGAAGGATCTAGTTAAAATTAAATTATTTAATTTAAGGGAAATATATAATCTCCCACTAAATCATTAAATGCAATTAATTTGTCATCAGGAGTAGGAGACAAAGTAATAGAAGACCAGGAAGTTTATAAGGAAGTCGAGGTATGGAGAGTCCTTTCACACAAGAGATGATGCCGTAAAGGGAGTTAGGTGGGTAATGATATGGGGCCCTCCGTGCAGATGTCAGGGTATGGGCTGGTGATGATAGCACTACTAAGACTATAAGCCGGATACTCATTTCTTTCTGGTAAAGGATCCATTGCTAAATCATAATGCCATGTTGAAGAAAAAGGATATTAAAAACAACAGGGAGAAGCAGATTGTGAAAGCTGAAAACTGGAAGGGTAGATAAAGACAGAACTGCCAGTGTGTTGATTTTATTTTTGTGTTTTGTTGTTAGTGGCATGGCTACAGGAGCACCTTATTAAGTAGAAATTAGCATGAAACTATTAAACTTTTAGAGTATACCTCATCTCCACTTTTATTCTCAGTAAATTATTTCCTGGCATATTTATTTAATTCATCAGATATATCCAGTGTCGCTCTCTTGTGCCAAGTACAGTGCTAAGTGGTCAGGATATCATGGTGAACATAAGAGGTAGTTTCTGCCTTCACATGTTTAATGGGTAAAACAGATATTAAGCAAATTATCACACCATAGAATTGCAAACTGTAACAAATACTGTGAAGGAAAAGGAATTATACTGTAAGAACTTACAAGGACACATGACGTAGTGGGGGGTATAGGACTGGATATATGAGTTTACTTTTAAATGGTTATCACAAAACTGTGGGCCTTGGGAATCTGAATGACTTCTGGTGCTCACTGCAACGGCAACAGCAACATAGTATTTTATATTTCTACTGAAGTTGAAACAATTTCATTGTCCCTTTGATTTCATTTGCTTTAACAAATCATGGCTGACTGCCAACATCATATGCAGACCATTACTATTTGAAAAATGGATGGTATACAGGCACAAATCTAAAAACAGACACATGGGTTGGGTGTGATGGCTCAGGCCTGTAATCCCAGCACTTTGAGAGGCTGAGGTGGGTGGATCACTTGAGACCAGGAGTTCAAGACCAGCCTGGCCAACATGGTGAAACCCCGTCTCTACTAAAAATACAAAAAAAAAAAAGAAAAAAAAAAATTAGCCAGAGGTAGCGGCGCATGCCTGTAATCCCAGCTTCTTGGGAGGCTGAGGCAGGAGAATTGCTTGAAACCAGAAGGGTGCTGTGAGTCGAGATCATGCCACCACACTCCAACCTGTGTGACAGAGTGAGACTCTGTCTCAAAAATAAAAAAAAAGAAAAAAGATAAACATAAAAAACAGACACATCAATACATTCAAATTCTTGCTATTGAATTGTTCTATTTAAAATTTTACGGTGTTTCTCCTTTTGTGCAATTATTTTGGTATATTGTATGTCCACTAGGGGACAGTGCTACCCTTTCTTGGAAAGGAATTAGCTTTGGCAAGCCCAGAGTTTTCACGCTAGATGTTGGGGGCTGGGAAGAAGGAAGAGCTTTCTCTAGTTTGGAAAGGAAAGACAAAAAATAGAGACTTTTAAGATAAAAGAAAATGGGATTGTATATCATTTCAAAAGCCAGCTTCAGAAAAAGATTTATTAACTGTTTGTTTTTAATCACTCTTAGTAGAACAGCTACACAGAAATACAAACGAAGAATACCCAATGAAGGAGTTATCCTTGACTGTGTGCCACACTATAAGTTTAATTTAAAATCTGTATGGTTTTTAATCTATGTCTCTAAAAAATATTTCAAGACCTATTTTCCTCATACAAACCTACAGATATTGAATTTACTTATTGTAAATTGTCTAATAAATTTGTATAAAGGACTTTGTAAACATTAATGTAAATTATCACTCATCAAAGAACAGTAATATTTGAGAACTAATTTTATTACACAGACTATTTTCATTAATTTAAAATAATACTGTAGGAAATATAGGTTGATTTTTATAAAGTATAAACATGAAGAAATGACTACAAATTCTGCCGTGTGAACAATTAATAAATATAATACTTGGCTCTTAGCCTTAATAATTATGCATTCATCTAAGCAAAAGCATCATTTGGTAAATTGTATAAGCACTTTAATTTTATTTTCCTGATGTGTTCTGCTACATATAATTGTGTCTTAGCTGATCAGCTTAACATATGAAGTTGCAAAAATATTTCTTATGGTAGGTAAAAGAATGAAAATATACCTTTCCTGCATTTCTGATTCAAGTCTTATCACAGCGATTGACATGAGATTTTTTGGTGTTGCACTTCCTTTACCTATATTATTATTATATTTTCATAGCACTTGAGCATTTGCAAAAGAAAGCACAATTATTTTGTAGTTGATTTTAGATTTCTTTTGATCATGAAAATTTAGAGTAAGGTTTATTTAGGCCATGGGAATTATCTGGTAAACGACATACCTGAAAACAAAGTATAGTTAATTTAAACCAATTGCTTTTGATTATATGTTTGGTAAATGCCATATTGTCCACCAATGAGGTTAATATTCTCTTGGTTTCTTCCCTTAGATAAAACGTAGGTTTTACTTTTCTTGTGATGGTCGTTAGACTGACCTTGAAAACAGCAATAGTTACTATAAGTTCAATTCTTTAGTATCTCCATATGGCAAACTTCCAGTAAAAATACTTGCATAGATCTTTATGTATTAATGCTGCTTAAAATAAACTGAAAGTAGAAATGACAAAGCGCTTAAATTATTGCGGGAGCAGGAATAAGTACCGTATGCTGGTGATAAAACATACAGAAGTCGTTGCTGCCCTTCCACCGTGGTTCTATTTTTCTTTTCACGTTGACCTTCTGATTATAGCCATGAGAGATCAAGACATATAATTTAAAATTACCTTCAGTTGATTTGATCAATAAAATGTATTTAACTATATAACATTGGCATACTCTGGAATGCCTGGCATTCTGATGGCAAATTATCTACTTCTATAAATGTTTATAGCGAGAAGTATTGTGAACCACGGTAATGTCTGCCTCTTGCTATTACAGACGTATACACACTGCTGAAAATACTTTCAATTTTCTGAGGCTCTAAAGGAACATCCAGAATTCTCTCTCTTCTCTGAAGTCGAAGCATGTTCCTATTAGTAAAAGGAATATGTAGTAAAAATAAAGTATATAAAAGATGAACTTGTCCATCATATTTGAAAAGCTCAGGGAAATAAAGGGTGGGTGACTGAGATTGGATTTTCAATTTCTTTTGTTAAAGGAACTGGCTCCCTAGAAGGCTGAGGTTTAAGAAAAAAAATAAGATAGCTTTTAGTGTTAGAGACTTAAAACAAAAACACAAAGCAGCTGGCATAAGAAAAATTAGCTGCCCTGAGGATGTGTGAATTGAAATGAAATTATGAAGCTCACTTATAATAGCCTTCCCAATTCAAATGTCAGAAAACAGAAAGGGTGACAAAGTTCATTTCCATATGACCCCTACAAAGGCTTAGCAAGTTGTCAGCCCCTTTGGGAAAATGCACTCTATACATACGCAACAGTAAATAATTCTTAAGCCTTTTTTTAAATTTTAGTTTTTAAGATTATAATCATTTTCACTACTTCTGCAAATCTCAGTTTCACGTAAACATTTACTAGATGTCTTCTTCATACCAGACACTTTGGCAGGTGCTTTGTAATCAGGAGCAGGAATACTGATAAAATAAAGCTCATCAAAAAGCCAGACTCCCCTGCTTTTAAATCTGCCTGTTTGAGATGCCAGTCATTTACAGTACCTTTTAGATGGATGATATCTAGTCATTTTGTATATATTTTACTCATGTTAAGCAACCGGTGCCTAAGTTATTTCACCGTATGTATATGTTTGTTGTTCACTTTTGGGGTCTCTAGAACAGGGTGGGGAATTTACTTCTATATTCCAGCAGTATGTAGACAATCTGTAATGTCTGTTGTACCTAAATCCATGGCAAACTTGGGCCTTGAGCAACTTCAATACAAGAAATTTCTAATTTGTGTAATCTTTTAAATTACACCCAAAGAAAAGCCATTTTTAAAAATCTATTCAAATTTAGATGGCCTGCTAAAGCTTAACTACTTACACTGGGTTTTATAACTAATATAACATATGCTCTTCTATAATATCTTATCAATAGTTATTGACTAAATCTGATTGCCTTTACTCGATATGTTTAACTCTTGTCCCCAGTACCTTGTCTTAGAGTGCTCCTGGGTTTTATACTTATTTCCTGAGTTCTGCTCTTTTGCATTTGTTTGAGCTTGCTGATTGTTCACATCTGGTATTGTTATGTGATCGATCTTAGGGCATTAGACTCTTTAAATCTCAAATCATTCTTTCCTTTCTTCAATATTCTCTATCCTTCTTAATCATTGTCCTAGAGTTATTTTATTTCTCCTTTAATGTTTGACAAGGATTCCCTGTAAGTCTCAGAAATCTTAATTATAGCTCAGCCATCATTGTATTTTTTAAACTTTCAAATCTTGAAGTGCTCCAAAGTGTTAAAATTATACAATTAAGTAAACTCTCAGAAATGCATAGAGCACTTATATTAGGTTGATGCAAAAGTAATTGCAGTTTTTGCCGTTAAAAGTAATGAGAAAAGTATAAATACTTTTATGCTTTTCTAAAAAAATTCAATATAAGTGCACAAATTTGGCATTACATGTATAAATTATAAATTTAATCACAAGAGGGCTAAGTAAACACATGCTCAGAAATACAATTCACATATGCTGTCACTGTGTTCTTGATGACCATCATTGAAAACTTTATATATTAACAATTGTTTCACATAATTACAGGTGTGACTATAGTAATTCTTATACTGTGATTTTTCAGTGAGTTTTCTCTTATAAACTTCTGTTAGGTATATGTTGGGGGAAATATTCTTATTGTTATTATTTTTATTATTTATTTATTTATTTATTTTTTGAGACAGAGTTTCGCTCTTGTTGCCCATGCTGGAGTGCAATGGGGCAATCTCGGCTCACTGTAACTTCTGCCTCCCAGGTTCAAGCGATTCTCCTGGCTCAGCCTCCCGAGTAGCTGGGATTACAGGCGCCCGCCACCACACCCAGCTAATTTTTTGTATTTTTAGTAAAGACGGGGTTTCACCATGTTGGCCAGGCTGGTCTCAAACTCCTGACCTCAGATGATCCACCTGTCTCGATTTCCCAAAGTGCTGGGATTACAGACATGAGCCACTGAGCCTGGCCCTTATTATTTTTTATAAAGGAGATAAGATGTCATTATTTTCCCAGTCACCCACTCTTAAAACCTTAGTGTCATTTTGACTCTCTTTATTCATTATCCTCTCCTTCAGTTGCTAAATCTTGTAAATTATTCCTTGAAAAATGACCTTGTTCTCCTTCAATCTGTTTAAATTCACAGTGAAATCATCAGATAGTCATATCCCAATTCCCAGACAACATGCTTCTCTTTCCTGGGTTGGACATTCAAGACTCCAAAATCCGGCTCAAGTAAAGTGTCCACTCTAAGCTCCACCGACCCCTTATTTGAATTGTCTACTCCATTTCTGGTGTCCACTTGTCATTATCTTAACATGTCAGATACATTTTCAATGCTGCATCTTTTCCTGCCTAGAATTTTTGTCCATTTCCCTCCTTTTCAAAGGGCTCTTAAAATAGTTGCTTTGACTCACAAACATCTCATAATTGACTACCTTGTTGTTATTTATCTTTGTATATGTAAAATCTGCCTCTTCAAAGAGATTACATAAATGAAATAGATATATCCCATTTTTATATCCCCAATTTATGAAAAAGGTCCTTTATTTAGTAATAGTCTTACTGATTACTTTAACTCTTCCCTACAAAGTGCCTAGATAGTGATTACATATTTGTTATTATGTCATTATGTCTCAGTGAAATGTTATTAAATTTTCATGGATATTGCTGTTATTATAGCAATATTATTTTCCTCCATGGAACATTGCCATCACCTGGCCCTTTGAGTGTAAGTACAATAATAACACAAATTTAATTAAAAAATGTTATGTACTCCCAAACCAAGTGGATTCCCTTTTCATCAATAAGACAAAACCTCTACTGAATGTGTTATTGCACTGATAAAGTAATTTCAAAATTAGATTATGATGCAAATGAGTTGGCTAGGTTTTATTTTTGTTCTTAGTAGAAAGGGAGATCGGAGTTGTGATTTTGGTAGGCTTCTAGTTAAAATGTACTATTTCTAACTTTTATATGTATGCTTTAAAAAATGCAAACTGACCTTTAATCAGTCAGTGTTGACTATAGTGTTTTTCTGTGTGGTAGAATACTAACATATTTAATGTCATGGATGAAGTGAAAAAAAAAACAGCGCCTTGAAATGTACATGTTTTACAAATGTTGGCAGCATTTATTCTCATTGATATTACAAAATCATATTTCATTTTGTCTTAGATTTTTTAAATGAAGAGGCACACAAGGAAGGAGTGAGTAGATAGATAAAAACTAAGAGTACAGGCAGATATGTCTTTCAAAATTATTTTTGGTTCTTTAAAAATAATTTGGTTTTATATGTTATATTATTTTTGCAATTTTCCTTCAAGGACAAAAATATATATGTATATTAAAAACTGAAGACATTATACTTTCCATAGACTCCTTACAATAATCTCTTTATAACAAAGAGAGTTATTATCAAGCCAAAGTAGCTTCAGCACACAGTCATTTTCAGCAATTTACCAGGTCAGAGTATACCAAAAGCTTTTGTCTTCCCTTCTGTTTTAGATTAAGTTGTTTATTGAAACTTTTGTACCTAATTTTAAACGGAAGAAATTGTAGCTTTCTATTTTAAAGATTGACATAATAATATTTAAATCTTCAAGTTTTTCAAATATATGTCACAAGGCAATGACCTCAACTATTTTTTAAGACTACAAGCGATTATTTGAATGTGGTATTCTTCTTTATAGCCATAAATAAGTAGTATGTTTACAAAACATAATGATAGTCTGTAACAACAAATAAAACATGATTTGTCTAAAACTGTATGTGCAGATGAAAATATCTTATGGCTGCAACATATCAGTTTAGTATATTTGTTTTTAAAAAATATTTGTTAATTGAATTAAATTACATAACAATACACATATGAGAAAAATATCTCATAAAGTACATTGAGTAGGTGCAAATAATATGCCAGTTTCTAGACCTTATGTGTTTTTAATATCATAATATCAAAGCTCTGAATACATCCCAGAGACAATTCTATTTCCGAATTATTGAAGGAGGCATAGATATAAACATAAACCAGGATGAATTCATATCTTAAAAGAATTTACAATACATTTTGAAGCACACTTTATGTACTAAATTGATATGATGATGACAAAAATCTTCCAAGCTATGTATCATGTGGGTGTAATTATTAGGACACAATTGTGAGAAAAACAGAAAATGCAAAAACAAAGACATATAAAGATTTTATGGAAAGTGGCAAAGTATCCGTTGGTTTATAAGACTGGCACATAGTGAAGTTTATATTTAAGACTCAGCTCCTTGAGAGCAAGCTCTTGTCTTATAACTCTTTTAAACCTGAGGGTAGAACACAGCACCTAGCCTATAGCAGATTTGTTGGGTTCAGTTGAATCCACAGTAGAAGGGTTTGTAATATGTTCAGTCACATGAAACAGAAATACATGACCCATTTCTGCATAGAAAAGAGCTATAAATATCAGTTCTACTCTTTTGGGGGCCATCTTAATAAACATGGGATGAATTTGATTTGTGACATGAATCCCATGTGATGTTCCTGTGCATATATTTTAAAAAATTCATTTCAGTTTTTATCTAAAATACAGACTTTGGGAGTGCAAGAATTTTATTTATTTTTGTATCAACCCAAGTGCTTAGTAGAGAGAGCTTCACACATAGTAGTAATGAAATAAATGTCTATTAAATTTGCATTCTATCAAATCCCCTGACTATAGATCAAAAACATTTTCTGGAACATGGTTTGCATATTTTTACCAAATAGTTATATCCATACATACATATATAACATTGTATACATATACACATTCATATGTATGTATGTATTAATATTATTTATGTGGGCATGAAACATGTTTCAGTATTAGTGTCTTTCTTCTAATTTGGACAGTTAATTTTTAGCCATTATGTATTTTATGTGTTTTCCTTAGAAGCATTCATTACAATTTTTATTTACATATAATTTTGAAAAAAGGAAAGACTGGGTATTCAAGATTTTAAAAATATATTTCACAGTGCAACATCAAGTGTTCTTCCAATTGTGTGTTTTTCTATGTTGAGTGTGGGAAGGGTCTTTGAAGAGATCTCTTGGAACTTTTTGATATTTAGCAAGCATACATTAAATGCAATACATTTTTACCTGTATCTTGAGCCTCATCAATTTGATTCTTTCTTTTATTAGTTGTCTAGAGGGAGACTGGGGAAATATTTATCAAACGTGCAAATGATTTTAAGCTCATTGGATTAAGTTATATTTTAGGGTAGAAAAGGAGTAAAATTCAACAAATTACCTTTATAAATCATCTCACAAAAACTACATGACCAACAATGGAAATATGTAAAAAAAAAATGGTGGGGAGAATATGAAAGGGAAATGCTCCTCTACTTCCACTTCTCCCATCTTCCTTAACTCAAGTTTGCTTCTGGACTTCAGTATACTGCTGAAGTTACTCTCAGCATCACCCCACAACTGACTTGTAATTGACAAGTATATTAGTTTCCCATTGCTGTCCTAACCAATTATCACAAACTTAGTGCTTACAACAACACAAATTTATCATCTTATAATTGTGTGGTTCAGAAGTCCACACACAACACAGCTCAACTGTGTCCTCTGCTGAAATCAAGGAGTCAAGCGGGCCAGGTTCTTATCTGGAAGCTCTGCAGAAGATTCTACTTCCAAGTTCATTCAGGTTACTGGAAGAATTCAGCTCCTTATTGTAGGACCCAGGTCCCTGATTTTTTGACACTGTCTCCTTTTATCTCATGCCAACAATATAGAACACGGAATCCTTTGTTTAGAATCTCTGCTGCTCTTTCTGCCTCCAATTGAAGAAAGATCTCTGCTTCGCAGGGGTAATGTGATTAGAATAGGCTCACACAGGTAATCCAAGATAAAGTCATTTGGTATAATCTTAATTATATCCCTTACATAACCTAACACATCATGCAAGTAACGCCAGGGGTAAATGAAGGTTATGTGGACCAAATTTTGCTTACCACACCAGATCTAATTGTTATTCTTAAGACTTAATCTTCACTGACCTCTCTGCAGCATTTGACCTGAGATTATTCACTTATTGAAGATCTAATTCCTTGAATTAAAAAAAAATCTTATTTATTTTTATTTCTTTAATTGTGTTGCCAACAATTCCCACAGAGCCATCCCCTTAACAGATGTTTAAATGTACAATACAGCATTAACTGAAAACACAATGCTGTACAGAAGATGTCAAGAACTTAACTCATCTTGCATAACTGAGACTTTAAGCCTGTTGATTAGCAACTCCCCATTTCTCCCTCCCCACACACCCTGGAAACCACCATTCTACTCTCTGCTTTTATGAATTTCACTATTTTATATACCTCACATAAGTAGCATCATGCATAAGCATTCATTGAAATAAGACTAATACTAACTATGAATGATTGGGGCATTATTAATGTAAATTTTGAAAGGGAGTCCGAATAACAAAAAATATCATAATGGTTGAAAACATGATTATTGAGTAACAAAGTTTTGCAGATAATATCTGATAGTTAAAAAAGTAATTTTGTCCAGGTGCAGTGGCTCACGCCTGTAATCCCAGCACTTTGGGACGCCGAGGTGGGCAGATCACAAGGTCAGGAGATGGAGACCATCCTGGCTAACATGGTGAAACCCCGTCTCTTCTAAATATAAAAAAATAAAAAAAAGCTGGGCATGTTGGCACATGCCTGTAATCCTAGTTACTTGAGAGGTTGAGGCTGGAGAATCGCTTGAACCAGGGAGTCAGAGGTTGCAGTTAGCTGAGATCGTGCCACTGCACTCCAGCCTGGTAACAGAGTGAGACTCCATCTCAAAAAAAAAAAAAAAGTAATTTTATGTTGTTTCTTCTAGTGAATCCAGCTTTCCTTTACACTTTCCTCTTCCTGAGTTTGTTCACCTCTTAAATATTGGGGTTTCCCAGCCTCACTCAGCATGTTTCTTTTTACATTTACTTACTAGAAAGGTTTTATCCATGTTCAAAATTTCAACAACCCCTGTACTTATGATCCTCAAATCTATCTCATCAATTTAACAAGCATTTGTTGAGGATCTGTTTTTCTCCTGTTAGACCAAATGTTCTGGAAGGACAAGGATCATAATGATACTGTTCTCTGGGGATTCCCAACATTTAACCGGTGTGTTGCATGGAGAATGGCTTTTAAAATGTTTGTTAAATGAATAAATGAGCCAGTGAAAAAAGAGATACAGATATAAACATAAAATTGCAATACAGTGTGACAAATGATACAATTAAAGGTGCTATAGAATCCTGTACAGAAAGAGAACATTTAGACCAATCTGAAATTTTAAGGAAGATTCTTGGGAAGGATGATGCCTGGATTGGATCTTGAACACAAATTAAGACTGGAATTATTTACTGACTCCAAACAATTTTCTTTCATCTCTTTTGACTTCCCTTGATTATGTCATTATCCTTGACTATGATAACAAAAACCGAGCTCTAGATTTCTATCTTACTCACCTCTAGTCCATTCTTAGCTCTGCTGCTCCTGTAATCTTTTTAGAAATGTAAACATTACCATAATACCCCTGGTTTATAAACCTTTAAATTCACCCTCATCCTACATGATCAAGTCCAGGCTTCCTAATAAGGTGCCAGTCGGCCTTTCCATCTTCATGCTGTCCGGGGTACTTTATAGCCCACTCATACCAACTCTTTTCCAAGACTTCAATATGCCACACATGGCTATGGCACATGCTGGTCCTTCTACTTTAAATCCTCAAACCAGCCCCCTATCATTATCTAGGAACTCAAGTTATCCTTCAAGTCTTGTATTAAAGCTTGACCTTCTCCATGAAATCTTTTTCAACACATTACATCTCCATCAGCTTAATTTAGTTGAGTACATCTCTGCTTTGTGTTCCAGGGCACCTTATGCATAGCCTGGACATTGCAATTTTCCACATTTTTTATTTTTTATTTTTAATTACTAATCTGTCTTCTCCTGTGTAGGCAATGAACTCCATGAGGGCAGAGGCTAGATTTTTATTTATCATGCCCCTATATGTCTCCCAAAGCCATGATTAAATATGTTATTATTTTAATATTTGCTCTATTTAAAGCATTTTACAAATATTTATTTAGTTCTCAGACACACCTGGATACCATTATTCTGCTCATTTTGCAGAGGAGGACACTGAGGTACAGAGAAGTTAACTTAGTCCAGATTGTGCACCTAATCAGTAGCAGACCCTAGGCCAGTCTGGCTCTTGTATCTCTGTTCTTGTTTATTTTTTTGAGACTGAGTCTTGCCCTGTCGCCCAGGCTGGAGTGCAGTGGCGTGATTTCGACTCACTGCAAGCTCCGCCTCCCGGGTTCACGCCATTCTCCTGCCTCAGCCTACCGAGTAGCTGGGACTAGAGGCGACCACGCCCAGCTAATTTTTTGTATTTTTAGTAGAGGCGGGGTTTCACCGTGTTAGCCAGGATGGTCTCTATCTTCTGACCTCGTGATCCGCCCGCCTCGGCCTCCCAAAGTGCTGGGATTACAGGCGTGAGCCACCGCGCCCGGCCTTGTATCTCTGTTCTTAATCTCTGTTCTGTGGCCTCTTCTGGGGAATTTGTGATTTGTGAGTTACCTCAATATCATGTGAGCACTTTGTAAACAAACAGTGACAAGTTCTCTATACCATCTGCCTCTCCTGTCCATCCACACACACATACACACAGACTCACAGTGCTTGTGGCCAACAACTGATACTAAAATAACTTTGTTACTTAAACATAAATACATTCCAAAAATTGACTTATGTTTCTTTCAATGGTCTCTAGGACCTAAAATTTCCAGCAAGTCAATTTAGCATTTATTTTATTGTTGAAGTCTCATTCAAAGTATTCCTTAAGCCACATCCACTTCTTAACGTTTTGGTTTTTTTCATGTTTTGGCAGATTTTCCTGGTACTTGCGTATTTTATCAATTAATTTTTTAAAAGTTCAAAAAAAGTTTCCTACTCTTTTACCCATTGTTTTAGCAGTGATTCAAGAACTGAAGCGTAAGCCCTCCTGTATGCGTCTTTACTGTGAAGGCAAAGAGGGCTGGCTTGAGTCACCTGCTCAGACCAATAAAATGTGTCAATTGGAAGTGCTTTTCCAAGAGTAGAAAAAAAGATCCCAATGTGTAAATATTCATTATATAGCTTTCAGGAGGGAACTAGTAGAAAATATGTATAGCTTTTTTGTTCCCAAGGGGGTGTGAGAATCCTAGTATGAAGGGGACCTTACTGTAGCCAGAGGCCATGACTCTGTGTTTGAACTGACTCTGCAACATTAGCTCTTAGTTAATGGGAACTGTCAGCTACAGTGCACCAAGCTGTCACGTTTATAGTGTACGTGTTAAAGCCAAAATGATGAAATTTAATTTATCCTTGATATGCCACCATTCCCACCTCTAAAAGTATCAGAAATTATGGAGGGATTCAACATCCAAGGTAACAGTTTCAAAGAAAAAGGAAAATGACCAAGGTCTTGTTATTGCTGCTGGTGATTCTATTATCATTCTACTATATTCTTTTTAGAAGCATCACTGGAGTATACCAATGTTTAAATATTTGTTTTTACAAAGACACAGATAAGCGTTTTTTTTTCGTGTTTTTTTTTTTTTAATAAGAAAAGGAAAAAAGGAAAGGGAGAGGGCAAAAAAATAAAATATAACACGTTGATGGTTAGCAAAGTAAATATCCATTGTTGAGTTTTTAAAAACATATCTTGCCTTTGTCCGGCAAAGAGGAAACATTTCACTGGTCATTCCCAGAGGTTTTACTCATAAATACTGTATTTTAAGCAGCTATATTACAAGCTTCTGGCAGTGTTGACCTTGTGTAATGTGAGAACACATGCAATGGTGTGCATATTTTGTTAAGTGTGCTTCAGGTTGGAAATAAATTTCATTTATTAATTTCACTTGTTTTTCATATTTTAGCTAGTGTTTTTCATATTTCATATGTCTAAACTTAGAATATTTCACTAACAAATCATCTACTAAGAATAGTGAATAATGCTTTTGCTTTGAATCACAAATTTATTATATTTTAGATTCTTCGAGATAATTTACTTAGTTGGTTTGGATGAGGTGTCACAGGATTTTCGTATGGTGGTTAAATGGGAAAGAGATAGATTCAAGCAGTCCCTATTATTGCATTTTTAAAAAATCTACTTCAAACATTTGTTGACAATCACATTGGAAGATACTTTAGAAATAAAACTTATGAAGTAATGAGTAAAATATATTTCATATAAATGTTTTTCCGTTATAACCCCTACATTTTATGTTGTATCTCTTTTGCTCGACAAGGAAGCAAAAATTATAAATGTTAATTTATTAATTCTGAGCCTATCTGTATTTTATAGATTATAGAAATTTATATACAGGAAATCTTAAGCTTCCTGGTACTTTATGTGGATCAATAATAAATCAGACATGATGGAGTTTTCAGGTTTCTTACTAGCTAATTAATAAGAAATTAGGTAAATTTCATATTAATGACTATGTGTGATAAAAATCAAACTAAATAAAGGAAATTCAGATTGTAAAGACTTACACTTTGATTTTGTGACCAATTTATTTTTCCTGTTGGTTATAAAATATTAAATTTAAAATAGCTAGTCTATCAGTCATTCTCAGCTCTTGATTCACTTTTACTCTTGGGAGATCATCTGGTTCTTTGTTTTGTTCATTCCAGGTAGTATTTTAGTTGCTTTGAGGAGTGGAGAGGGGGGTTTTGAGTTGGTTGGTTGATTCATTTGAGGACATTTGATGTATATTATGGTAGCTTTGTTTTGTGCAAGTGGATATAGAGTGGATTGGTTAGTTAGTTTAGGGCCATTTAATAAGGGTTGAGATAGCTTTGTTTTGTGTACAGGATATTGGGTGAGTTGTTTGGTTGTTTGGTTGATTTGAGGGCATTTGATGTGGGTTGGGGTAGCTTTGGAGCAGAGGTTTGAGAAGCAGTTTGGTAAGATCACTTTTAGTAGAATAAGGGAGACCTTTCTTCCAGTTCAACATAACTTAAGGCAAGACATAAAATCTTCTCTTGATAGTAATGAACTGAAGATATTGTAGCTCTAAATGATGATAAACTTTTTCTATTTGTAAAGTAAGGTATAAATGCATAGAGTAAGATAATTTAAAATGTTTCAACAATTTGAATAACTTAATTTTCACTTAATTAAGTGGTTATTCAAAGACATTAAAGAAATCATCCTCTTTGGGCATTTTTAGATGGCTTGTAGTAGTGAAACAGCGAAAATCAAGACAGCATTTATAATTCACATTGTGCAAAGCTTAAGGTCAGGCACCCATTTTCTGGGTGCATGCTTGCTGAGTATGCAAAATTCCTCTCCATCCAACCTCTCCAGATTCATTATATACCAGCTCTCGTGAGCCAAAGGGCCACATCTGTTGCTACTATTTAGGAAGACAGCAACACCTGGAACCACAAAACGGTTCATATGGCTGTTTCCTTTTCAAATAGGCAACTGAAAAGAGCTGTTATATAATGTGTTTAGTTATGCAAAGTCATTTCAGTCTTAAGCTGTTTATATACAGAAACACTGCCAATGTTATGAATTTAGCTTACTATGTTTTCAACCAAAAAAATCAAGCAATGAACATATTTACATGTTGTGAAAATAAGTAATTTTGTTATTGTTGACATCCAAAAGAAGGTCTTCTCCAAATCTCTTTTCTCATGGCTGCTTCCACATCAGGGTGGAGATAATTTTTTTTAATCAAAAGACTATATCCCTTTATTATATCTTTCTAGGTACCAAAATTTTATTTTTTATTTATATAAATGTAAGGGGTACAAGTGCAGTTTGATTACATGAGTATATTGTATAGTGATGAAATCTGGGCTTTTAGTGTAATCGCTACCTGAATAGTCTACATTGTACCCATTATATAATTTCTTATCCCTAACTTCCTTCCCACCGTTCTACCCTCCCAAGTCTCCAATGTCAACTTTTCCACACTCTATGTCCATGTATATACATTATTTAGCACCCCCTTCCAAGTAAGAACATGCAGTATTTGACTTTCTGATTCTGAGTTGTTTCACTTAAGATAATTGCCTCTAAGTCCACCAATGTTGCTGCAAAAGACATGATTTCATTCTTCTTTATGTCTGAATAGTATTCCACTGTGTATATATACACATATCACATTTTCTTTAGCTGATCATCCATTGATAGACACTTTGATTAATTCCATGTCTTTGCTATTTTAAGTAGTGCTTCAATAAACATACAAGCACAGATGTATTTTTGATATAATGATTTATTTTCCTTTGGGTAGATACTCAGCAATGGGATTGCTGGATTGAATGACAGTCCTATGTTTAGTTCTTTGAAAAATGTCCATACTGTTTTCCATAGAGATTGTACTAATTTGCATTCCTGCAAAAACTGTATAAGCGTTCCCTTTCTTCTCTGTACTCACCAACATCTGTTTTTTTTTGACTTTTTAATAATAGCCATTCGGACTGGTGTAAGATGATATCTCATTGTGGTTTTAACTTGTATTTCTCTGATGATTGGTGATATTGAGTATTTTTCATATATCTGTTGGTCATTTGTGTATCTTATTTTGAAAAATGGCTACTCATGTCCTTTGCCCAAGTTTTTTATGTTTTTTTTATTGAGTTGTTTGAGTTCCTTGTAAATTCTGGGTATCTGTCCCCTGTCAGATTCATAGTTTGCAAATATTTTTCTTCCATTTTGCAGGTCGTCTGTTCACTCTTTTAATTATTATTTTTGAGATAACATTTATTGAACCAGGTTTTACATCTTGCTTAAGGCCAGCCTTTTTAATCTGGAAGATGTCAAGCCATGAGAAAGGTGTCTTTTATAAGAAATGAAGGACTGATCTTGATGACTGTGGTACTCGTTGCACATAAGCTTTCAATAGTTTGTATTTGGCAGAATCATAGTCTTGATTTTATGAAAGCCTTACATAAACCAACTGACGTAATTAGGCATTACACAGCATTTCTATGTCATAGTCATCCATTGGAAATCACAGGGGTCCATAATGGTGCAATACTTCAGTTGTTCATCCTATCATGTCTGTCCTAGGGGACAGTTTAACAAAGCACCTAGCATAGCAGCTCCCCAAGAAAAATGATCAGTAGTAACAATGCATTATAATATCATGGTCACAAAATTATGGTGGTATGGTTTCATTAAAATCCATGTGATTATTTATTTGAAAAAGCAAGTATACAGATTCTGTTGATACAAGTGATGTTTTAACTTACAAAGCTATTACTTGGGCCTTGCAAACTCTACAAAGTCAAAAAAATTGTGTGTCAAGTCCATCCTAACTGGAGTATGGATCAAGACAAACTATATTTTGATCATATTTTCTACCCATATAGACCTGTTAATCAAGGTATAGCTATACTGACTGTAGATATAGTACATGTTATGTATGCATTTGGGCAACAGACTTCTTAAAGATGTGTTTAGGAAGCTATATAAACAATCTCACCTCCGTCTCTTAACGATTGTGTTGTATATCTGTAGGTATGAGCCTTTACATCTTTTATAGTTGACTTTGGCAGGCAAAATTGATTCCTCCCTTACCCCTACCTCAGGAAAGTTGTTCTGGTTTTGTTGCTTAGGAACCCATCTGAGGGCTTGAGATTGAAAAATATCTGTAGAGAGCCATGAAATTGAGTAATTAGACTACTGAAGAGCACAAGCCTCTGTGATACAGTATAAAGAACATTTGTCTTGTTATCTAAAGACTTAAGTTCAAGTCAGCCCTTGCTAGCTGCCATCACTGAAGCACACCTATTTTTGATTTCTTCATGTCTAAAAGGGATGATAATCCATAGCGTGATTGTAAAATGCCCAATTTGTGTTTTAGATGAGACGTTTCCCAGCTCTATAATTTCTGCTGTCAATCTTTGACAACAGAGACTATCTATCTATTTATCTTGGTCTGAATGTTTGTGTCTCCCCCAAATTCATATGCTGAAACCTAATCATCAACATTATGGTATTAGGAGATGGGGTCTTTGGAAGATGATTAGGTTATGTGGCCTTCATGAATGGAATTAGTGTTCTTATGAAAGCCCCAGAGAGCTGCCTTGCCCCTTCTATCATGGGAGGTTATAACAGGAAGGTGCCATTTATAAGCCAGAAAGTGGACCTTCACCAGAATCTGGCTGAATCTGCCAGTGCCTTAATCTTGAACTTCCCAGTCTCCACAACTATGAGAAATTAATTTCTGTTGTTTATAAGCTACCCAGTTTAAGGTGTTTTGTTATTTCAGCCTGAAAATACTAATATATCATCCATGTATCACTCAATCTACCTATCTATTCATCCATGTATTTGTGTGTGTGACATACACATAGTAATATACCTGCCCAATGTTTAATATTGGATATCAAGTTAAGAAATAAGCAAATTCCTTGACAGTCTGGTTTCTAGTTGCATCAAGACATTGTCTTAAATCCAAGACCTCTTTCATTAGGATGAAACATTTTTGGAATATAATGTAATATCCCTGGGCTGAAGACAACTTCCACGGTGGCAAATGCCATACTACCACCAATAAAAAGAATCCCCGTTACCTCTCCTGTTAATAACAAAAAATTTTATAATTATTCTCAGAAATAACCCCTCAAAAAGATACTATCAGAAACTATCAGTTTATAATACTAAACTTTTGAGACATCCTTTAACATAAGGCCCATCTCCCTATTGTTTATCAGTTTTGTTTTTTTTTGTTTGTTTGTTTTTTATTGAGACAGAATCTCTCTCTGTTGCCCAGGCTGGAGTGCAGTGGCACAATCTCGGCTCACTGCAACCTCCACCCCCTGGGTTCGAGCGCTTGTCATCCCTCAGCCTCCTGAGTAGCTGGGACTACAGGTGCACATCACCACGCCCCACTAGTTTTTTGTATTTTTAATAGAGACAGGGTTTCGCCATATTGTCCAGGCTGGTCTCAAAATCCTGACCTCAGGTGATCCGCCCACCTCGACCTCCCAAAGTGCTGAGATTACAGGTGTGAGCCACCGCACCCGGCCCTATCAGTTATTCTTTAAATGAATGATAATGTGGCAGTATAAAAGAGTACTAAATAACATTGTTTCCTCTGCACAAGGTGTACACTCATATTTATATGGTGTACACACATATATATTTATATATATGAGTGTGTATACCATTTGTGTACACCCTATAAATATATTTATGGTCTACACACTCATATATTTATATGGTGTACACAAATGGTATATATACTCATATATATAAATATATATGTGTGCACACCATATAAATATATGAGTGTGTAGACTGTAAATATATGAGTGTGTACACCATGTGTATTCATTCATCCTTCACTAAGTAATTCTTACTATGTGGAAAATATGTCCTATACCAATGAAATAACAAATAAATATACATACACACAAACACATACTCTTGTTCCTGAAATAGGCAACCCATTGTATTGTAAACAAAGTGACAATAGGTGCTATGAGGACAAGCTGACTTCACAACCCACTTGTTGGCCCATGTGGCTATGCTACTTGTTCTGACATCATCTCTTAAATCCTGAAAATAAATCCAATATCAACACTGTATCCATTGTAGATCCTCTCTAGTAACCAGAGAGTGCAGGGAAACAAATTACACATCAAGGCCTTTTGCTGTGCTGTTTGGATGAAACAAAAAAGGAACATCCAGACTCATAATTTTAACCATAGTCTCTTTCCCCTTGCTCTTTCACAAAAAGACAGCAGAATTTGTTCCTGTGTAACAAATGTGTTTCTCATGTTTTGAAAATATTTACTGAGGATTTTTACATCCCAGTGTTTCTTCCAAGAATGCTGAATCATGATTGCTTTAATAGGACAAAGCAAGCTGACAGCCCACATACAACCTGTTATCAAGACACTCTTGAAAATATGTTCTATTTCTAAATAGTTGAGAAACTTGTGTTTTTTTTTTTTAATTCTTTACCATAAAGCTCTCTCCAATTGAATTGCCCTATTCAACACAGTGCATACTTAATAACAACCACTTTCCCTTCAAGAGAGACTACAAGGGAAGTGCCTGTTTATTTAGCTGATCACTTAGTTCTTTGTTGCCTGGCATAGGGTTCCATTGTACATGAAAGGCACAGAAGCAGCAACCCCATCCTGAATGATTTGTGCAGTGTTTTTAAAAACATAGTGCCATGGAGTGAATTTCTATTTTGAATTTTCTGCTTTGTAGCCTTTTACATTATGTCTTAAGCTTGCATTACTTCCTAAAACTGAAGTTGAAATAAAGAATAAAGAAGATGGCATACATCTTAGAAGGTTTTTATACTGCTATTCTGTGTTAGGTTAAAAGTAGCCACTATTGGTGACAAGTTTTCTTTACAGGTGACATGGACAGATTAATCAGATTACTTCAGTTGTAAACTCTATGATGCTAGGAACCATTTTATCACTGCACTTTCTCACTCTGCTCTGTAGGACAGGATTAGTAGTGTAGAATCAGTACTTAATGTGCCTATATTAGAGCTCTTGTAAGAAAACTTGAGTCTAATTTTCAGTGTAAAAATGTATATATATGATATGTATATTCATATATTTATGAATATAAATATATGAATTTAGGGTATCTGTTAACCATTTACTGTGTATGTTGATATTCCACATGAATATACACAGTAGATGGTTAACAGGTACCGTAAATTGAAGTTATTAAGGGGTGTTGGAGAGATTGCCAGTAGTCATCAGAACCAACTCTCATGGCCTAGATTTGATCCAGGGTTGCTTTGGAAACAGAGGCTTTTGATTTGCTTTTCCTAGTTAAATTCCTTTGCTTAGGCTAAATATATCTGAAGCATTTAGTGTTAGTCCGAACTTCTGAGGACACTTTAATCATGAAAACAATTATCTGGCCACTGGATGCCACTGTTGCTCAACCAGAAATCAGAAAGTGGGAATTCCTGTGGCAATCTAATATTAGACAGTTAAAGAGCATTATTGCTATTAATGACTGTGGATTTATGCTCCTGAGCTATTTCTCTTGATGAATGCACTTTTTTCTAGATGAGTTGCACTTGGTGAGGGCAGGTAAAGTTGAGAAAATATGTAAATCGTTAGCAATGAATTTTTTGGTATATTTTACTTTCACTATCCTGCTACAAAAATACTTTTTTTTCCTGCTTAGTGTACTGTAGCTGACAGTCTCCATTAGTTATCAGCTAATGTTGCAGAGTAAGACCAAACAGGGTGTCATGGCCTCAAGCTATTAGAAGGGCCTCTTCATCCTAACAAAGACCCTGGGGTGAAAATAGTTTGCATGAACAGTCACTGGAATATTATTCAGACTCGCTAAGCACTGGATTGCAGATTGAGAGAGTTACACAGCTTCTTCATTTATACTAGGCACAAATAAATTAAAAATAGCTGTATTGTGTACCTTTAAAAAGTAACAGAAAAATTGTCTGAAAAGTTCATACAAGATTTGGGAGTCAAATGCTGAAGTCATAAATAAACATGAGGTCAGTTTAGGAAAAACCATAATTGCTTTGTATGACAAGATTTGCATAGCCAACATTTTTGATTAATGTACAGTGAAGGCCACTGGAATGAGTACCAACCTCAGTATCTTTGCAGTATCTGTGCCTTCCTATCTTGAAGGTATAGATTTAGCTAGGACAATCAGTCATTGTTTATTGAAAGGCAGATAGAGCCACAGTTCCTATTTAAATATTTGAAATTATTTTTATCTTGCTAGCTATGTTGATTTTAGTTATGTGGTTAAAAAAATAAAAGTGCCAATTTTACGTTAGCAGTAAATTTCCACTATTCATTTCAACCATCTTTAGAAAACAGGTAGGTGAGTTTTATCAGGAAGACCCTTTTCTATTCATAAATTTGAATTTATAATACCTTTGCATACATGTATGAAAGGTTTTAATGACCTGAAACATCTATTTTTTCTTGTTATTTTAAAATATAATACCTTTATAGTCTGTCTCTTGAGTGGCTTTGTAATTAACACTTGGGTATCGTTGATATTTTCTGGCTTTCACATAGTGTAACGAAATTCTGTACTCAATATATTTTTTAAAAGGTACTCATTTTAAATACTTATTTAAAAATACTTGTGTTTACTTTCTTCCTCATTTAAAAATATAATGTAACATAATTATTTTATTTCAAAAACATAAATACTTCAGGAGGTAAATATGTGAAAGAGTAATGAGAAGAGGTCATATTACCTCGAGAAATATTTACTTTGGGATTTTTAAAATGTCAGTGCCATACCAAACTGGCAGAAGGCTTTGGAATGAATGCCAATTAATTAGAAGAAAGTAGAAAGTAATTTTTCTATTTTATGGCAAAATATTGGGTGAAATTGTATCTATTACATATGAATACATATATGTTATTAACATCTCACAGCAAATACAAGGACATAAGATTATTCTTAAATGTAGTCATGTTAAAACACAAATTATTTTATTTTATTTTATTTTATTTATTTACTTTTTAGTGGTAAATACTGACATTGATTCACTCTCTTTAGGTAATATTCTGTGAGAGTCATGATGCAAAAAACATGACATTATCCTGAAAAGAATACTGGAGAGACAGAAAATATCTACAATTATCATATTTTCAGTATCATACATAACATCTTCTCCAGTGCGCTGGGATGTTACTAAATGGAATGATAAGTAAACGCAGTCAATTAGTAATTCCATTTGCCTAAAAGTATTCATTTAGCAAAGTCACATTAAACTCCATAAAGCAGACCTCTCCTACTCTCCCATTCTAATAAACAATAAATTATTGCAATTGTTTTCTTTTCTTCCAGTATTTGATTAGACAAGGAACATTTTTCTTTCTCTATCAGTGTTTACCCAAAATGACTACATAGAAAGAATGTGAAGTCAGTATGCATGTATTACTATGATAACTATTAATAACTTACATTGTAATAAAACCTGATAATATAATTTTCTTAAAAATATACATAAAAGTCACAAGTTTGTTAATGGCAATACTTTATACAGTGTAGATAAATATTACAAAAAAAGATCTAGTGGAAGGTTTCTTCACGCCGCAATTACACAAAGCAATATCAATTGTTTATAAATTGGGTTTATCTTAAAAGTAAGTTAGGCTCATCACAGAACACCAGAAATGATCAGTACATAAAATGGCATTACCTACTATTAGTACAATGATTTTAAATAGACTTGGTATTTGAGAAAGTATTACTTAAAAATTGTTTAATAAATGGTCCCAATTATAGCTCATTAATTGAGCAAAAAAGTCTTTAATTTTATATAGCTTTAGACTTTTTTCCTTACTAAAATTATTTTTGTAAATGTAGATATTCTTACCTCATATTCAAAATATTGCCCAGCCTGGCCTTTCCCTCTCTTAATAAAAGTATTTTCAGGTTTTGGGGTATTTGTACCTTTCATTGCCATATTGCTTTGATAGAGTAGCACATTACTATTTGTTGTATTAGCAATGTAAATACTCAAAGCTGAAAGTGAATCAAACTATAGTCATGGATGGATTTCCTAAATGATAATCTATGACATCTGATATGGTTTAGCTGTGTCTCCACCCAAATCTCATCTTGAATTGTAGTTCCCACAATCCCCATATGTCATGGGAGGACCTGGTGGGAGGTAATTGGATCATGGGGACAGTTACCTCTATGCTGTTCTCATGATAGTGAGTGAGTTCTCATGAGATCTGATGGTTTTATAAGGGGCTTTTCCCTCCCTTCACTCTGCATTTCTCTCTGCTGCTGCCATGTGAAGCAGGACGTGTTTGTTTCCCTTTCCACCATGATTGTAAGTTTCTTGAGGTCTTCCCAGCCCTGCAGAACTGTGAGTCAATTAAACCTCTTTCCTTTATAAATTACCCAGTCTTGGGCAGTTATTTATAGCAGTGTGAAAACAGACTAATACAACATCAGAGAAAAGATATGCCAACCAGTGTTTGTTTTTCTAGTCCTATGGACCTTTATGACAAGTCAAAAGGGAAAACATGTATCAGTCTATCAACATAAATTAATAACTATCCTTCTGAAGAAAATACATAAATACCTCCATACATCATTTATTATTAGTGTTTTCTCTCTTATCAAACATAATCAGTTTAACTTCTGACTTTCAAAAATTATCTTATATTGCTTTGTGAGATTTAATAATTCTGGCAGCTTTTCTTCTGGGCCCTCTCCCCTGGTGAATTGCAGTATTAAATGTTTTAGAACATGAAATATTCTCTGAAGTGTATAACCCTGGAATGTAGAAAATTGTGATTTACTTGGGGCCAGGACCAAGAAGAGAATCTTCCAAATGTTTTGGGCCTCATGACGGATTTTTCAGAGACAAGGAGAGGCTTGATAAAAGTAGATGCCAACAAAATTGGAGAACTGCAGCAAAAAGAGAACTGGATTATACTAAGAGGTAATTGATCAGGCAAGGAGGAAAGAGACAATTTAAATGTGAAAAGAAAATGACTTGACAAGTTTAGGATACTTTCTGAACTCTTAGAATCCTTTTTCTGAAACTTCGAAGATTCATCCATTCCTATGCGAACCTGAGAAGAAAATACATGGTTTCTAAAGGATTACCTTGGTTGACAATTTGGCAGGAGTTCAAGAAAAATTCTAAGAGCTCTTTGTGACCCTAGTCAAAATAACATCCATTTTAAGGTGCATAGTAAATTTAATTTTAGACTCTTCTGATCAATTAATGTATTAATTATAACATGATTAGACCCTTTGCAGAGTTAAGAATATAAAAGGAAAGAAATGGAACATAAGATGCTACCTGAGAAAGAAACTAGTAAACTTTATCTTGATATGGATTTCAGGCCAGACCTTAAAAAGTAACCTCAGCTCTCATAGCCTCAATAAGTAACCTCCTGTGTAACTTAGTTTTAAATATACAGAAAAGCAAAAAGGAGAAATATCTCTTTTCTTTCTAGTTTTTAATTGGCCACTGCTATTGGAGGTTTTCTTTCTCTTTAAGCTTACATAGCAGTACAAAAAGCTACATGGATCACAATATCTTGGTTTTAAGAAAATATATAAAACAGATACACAACAGAAAAATATTTTACTAGAAAAATCTTTCTGCATAATCTTTTTGGAAAACATTACTCTTTCCACAGGTCTTACATTGTTTTATAGTTTCAACCACAAATCAAAAATGTCTATAAGAACTTGGACAGGCATTGGTAAATGGACATAAAAGCAAAACAGATTTGATTGATTTATGTTCAGTCACTCCTCCTTAGCACTTAAAAAATTAAGGCTTAATCATGCACATAGAAGGAAAACAACGCTTACTAACCAAAAGTAACATAATCTTGGGAACATCCTCCTTGAATATTAAATTAAGGCAACAAAAAGATTTTTTAAGTTAACCTGTATTTGTGCATTTAAAACATATTTGAATTTTTCAGTGGTTGTTTTTGGCCTGGAAACATTGAATGTCACCAAAATATCACAGAATTCCAGAACTCAGAGGGTTAAGAGGAAAGGTGTTATTTCAAATGCTAAGTCAACAAACTATTAATAACAAGCAAAATCTACCACCACTGGGTCTGTCATCTGCTTGATTATCATAATGCTGAACCTGGTTGGTATTTACCAGTTTCTCCTTGGCTGAAAGAGTGGTAAAGAGCCCAATTCTTGATCAATTCTCAGTAATACAGAAGTGAGCTTATCTGCACATTTTCCTAAGGCCTTGCTATGAACTGAATATTTGTGTATCCCCAAATTCACATCTTGAAGTCCTAATCCTCCATCTGATAGTATTTGGACATAGGGTTTTGGCTAATTATATCATGAGGGTGGAACCTTCATGAATGGGATTAGTGATATTAAACAAAGAAGAAACAGGGGAGTGATTCTCATTCTCTCTCTCTCTCTCTCTCTCTCTCTCTCTCTGCCACGTGAAGATATAGCAAGAAGAAGCCCATCTGCAAACCAGAAGAGGGTCCTCTCCAGGAACCAAATCAGCTAGTAACTTGATCTTGGACTTCTCAGCCTCCAGAATTGTGAGAAATAAATGTTTGTTGTTTAAGCCACCCAGTCAATGGTATTTGATATAGCAGCCTGAGCTAAGAATGATAGTTTAAGGTGTGTTCATCTGGTGTCCCAGATGAAGATGTGTGTGGGGGTGAGTGGGAGTAAAGAAGAAGGAATGTAAGAGAAAATTAAAGTATATGGGAATTTTGACAAGCACTTAGTAGGTGAAGAGTAAATCAGAGACTCATAAAGTATTAGATTTGGGATGTAACAAGCCCTTCCTTTAAAGGTGAGGAAATGGGCACAGGTATATGAATTGAATTGCTCATGATCACAAGATGACTTAGAAAGATGAGGAGGAAGATAAAGCACAAGAAGTGTAATTATAATTATATATTTTTAAATGTTGAGAAGATAACTGATTTGTAATAGGGTCATGTTTTCTTTTCTTACTTGACATTTCTCCCAAATTTATATTTATGGCCGATGGCAAAATATTTACAGCAGCAAGCTCTAATATGACCTTTAGGGAAGTCTTAGAAACAAGCTGAAGATTGGAATGAACTATAAGACTCTGGGACAAAGTCAGGGATGTATAATAATTTTACATGGAATTCTGAGTTCAATGTGTTCCTTTCTCCAAACAGCAGCATTCTGTCACTCATTATATCAAGACTCTCCTTGAATTCTGTTAATAATGGAAGAAATGAAGAGGAGAAGGGGATATGAAAAAGCATCACAGGACAAAGCCATCTCTATATTGGGGTTACAGCTTCAACCAAGGAAAAGGGTGAGAGATCTGGAAGGAAAACAAAAGAATATGGGCCATAGCAAGATATCGCTCTCAAGGGCATAATGACCTCTATGATCTCTCTCAAGTTGGAGAAGTTCTAGTCCCATTTCACACTGTTCTGGTTTCAGGTAACAAAAATGAAAATTGAACTAGCTTAAAGCCAAAGGGGACATGAACAACTAACCCACAGGAAGAGCTTGAATATTCTCCAGATCCATCTGAGATTTTGATTCTTTCAAACAGTAGCTTCATTCTTACCACGGCCTGGTTATTCCTATATAGAAGGAAAGAAAACTAGATGTGGAGTTTTAGATCTCAAAAGCTATCCATGAAAGACTGGATATAAACTCTTTATTTCATTCACAAAAACATCAGATAAAGGACTGAGTGGAAATCCCATCCAATTAACAGTGAGCGAGGCATTTTACTTGGTTCAACTTGGTGTTTTGAGTGATCCAACTTAGAGCCAGAGAGTGGGGGTTGTTGTAGCATGGAGGTAGATCCAAGTTAAACATGTAGAACTGAGGAAAGGGCTGTTTCTAGAAAACAGGCACTCAGCAGGTAATTCCAGGTATTCATCCGTGGCTTGCTAAGTAACACATTGTGTTACCCACATAATTTTTATGCAGGTTGTGAGTAATAGCAACACATTCTAGTTAGGTAGTTAGGTCCCCTAATAGGGATTTATTATCAAGCTATATGGAAAAGTAAAGAAATACAGAGATCCATCTTGGCCTCTAACAATCCAAGTATCATGTCCTTTCTACATCAGCTAGTAAATATTCCCTACTCTGGTATTTGTTTCTTATAATGACTTAGATGAGATGGGAAGCAAATGAGGGTAGACACTGAAATAACTGATTCTTGACTCTAGCTCATGGCTTCTTTCTCATCCTTTGGCTTGCCCATACAGCATACTACCTTCCTGTCTACATTTCAAATTATCTGAGCTGGAATCTGATTGGGTAGACAAGGTACCATCAAATATATCATGCTTTTTTTGGTGAAAGCTTTGATGTGAAATCATTTTATAGGCTGCTGTTCAGCTACCCATCTGTGGCCACATATCTAAAATTGTTGTTTCAATGTTAGAATGAGTAAAATGGGGATCAAGGCAGAACAAACAGAATTAGAGGGAAACTATGGGTATGTTGGGTAATTTAATAGGTGAATACCTTGTACGGGCTGTTTAATATCCGCAAAAATATATACTGTTTTTTTAAACCAATGAATATTAATGGAAAAACCTCCTTTGTCAAGAATTATTCTAGAAGATATGGGTGAGACCAGGGCATATAGAAGATATTCTGTTATAGAAAAGCTATAAAATTGACAGGGGAGCAAAAACTAACATAATTGGCACAACTATGAAAAAATCCAAAATATTCAGGCCATGAAGTTTTTGCCCTACAATTTAAGCGAAAATGTGCAATTCATTTATTCACTTTGTCTTTTTTTTCTTTTTCTTTTTTCTTTTTTTCTTTTTTTTTTTTTTTTTCAGAGATAGGGTCTTGCTCTATCTCCCAGGTTGGAGTGCAGTGGCATGATCATAGCTCACTGTAACTACTAACTCCTGGGCTCAAGCAATTCCATCCCATCTCAGCCTCCCAATAGCTAAGAGTACAGGTGTGCACCACCATACCCAGCTCATTAAAAAAAAAAAAAAAAAATTGGTAGAGATGAGGTCTCACTATGTTGCCCAGGTTGATCTGGAACTTCTGGCCTCAAGGGATCCTCCCACTTCAGCCTCCCAAAATGCTAGAATTACAAGCATAAGCCACCACACCTGGCCCATTCCTTCACTTCATGCAACATAATTGGCATCAGAAACCAGACTTTTTTTTTTCTTTTTTAATACAGAGACTTAAACTTTTACAAAAAAGCAAGATGTTTTTCTCATTTAAATTGTCATTCTAGGGACAGAAAGTAAGTTTTGAAAAGAAGTAGCTTTTATGGAAGAGAGGTGCCTGAGAATTTCAAAAGGATTTAAGACAAGGGGAATGAGAAGAGATTGAATGAAAGAAGAGAAAACAGAGAGAAAGAGTAATAAAAAAAGAAAAGAAAACAAAACAAAGATAATCCCAAAGAGCAGTGTGCACGGTTCTGCTGCAATCAGTACCATTCTGGTCAAGTCTCCGTCATCTGCTCTAGGCTTAGTTCCTCCCTGCCCTAGGCTGCTTCTGGTAAAACCGCATGCTCAGCTTGTTTGGCGTCTTCATGGAGCCTGTTATTTGCTGTGGGTCTAAGAAGGGGAAAGCTTCAGGCTTCAGGCATCTGTACTTTCTATCTGTTCTCAGCTCCATGGAAATTCTTAAGGGATGGGGCCATGGATAAGAGAGTGGGAAATGGAGATCAAGGTCTCAAATGAAAGGCAGGGTGGTTTGATTTTTAAGCTCCCCTGATACTTCTTATTTATATATTTGCTGCTTCTAGAAAAACCAAAAAAGGAAAGTGATTCATACATAGAATGTCTGTACAAATAGCAAACCAATAACTACCTCCAGGAGATTCTGGCCCTTGCCAGGGTGCGGTTTCAGAGCTGTAAAAGGCAAGGGATATGTACATTGAAATGACCCAGTCCCAGAATATTTTAGATTCAGAAAAGGTCAGAGACTTTAGTAACTAGCAATGACCTCCGGATTAGGGACCATGAATGTGCAGAGTGAGGACAAGGAAGGGGCCTAAAGCTGGGTCTACTGTAGAATAAACAGAATCATTTAAGGTTAATTATGTTCTGATGTGGCCTCCTTAAATTCTTTCAGGCTGGGGACAATTTCTAGCCCTTTAAGATCAAATCAGTGGCTTTGGACTAGAATCTGCTTAATAAGAATGAACTCCAAAGGTGAAAAAAACCATAAAATCTAAAAATCAAAGGATATGACTTTATAAATGTGAAATTTTAGTTTGGCTCAATGTTGGTCAGTTTGGAAATGTGGGAGTAACCGGACAGATGGCATAACTGGAGGCGGGAGGCGGGGCGGTGATTATACCCCTACCACTACCTAATCCACAGGAGCTACCAGTTACTGTACACACTTTTAAAGTATTTTCTAATTGTGGACTACGAGTGGCAGAGTGCTGCGGGCGGAGGCTTTTTGCTGAAAGCAACATTTACTTTTCTTTTATTTCTAGGGAAACTCCTGTTTGTAGATGAGCACCGTGGGGCAATGGAGAAAATGCTGACTTTCTTTTTTTTTTTTAAAAAAAAAATCTTTTCCGTAAGCGGCCCTCCAATGGTCTGTCCACTCAGCAGGCCAGCTGTCCCAGGCCTCTGCCAGGGAGGGAAGACGAGTACTTCAGTGCATGGCTTCGGTGAGCCCTTTAAATCCAGCTTCCCCTGCCCCCACCAAGAGGCTCCCTTTCCCTGACAGGTGTTTTCCCAACTCCGGAGGCCCAGGATTTTGGGGAGTGGCTGAGCCAATAGGATTTCCCTTTGGGGGGGGAAGGGCGTGGCTAGTTGGGTCAGAGCATGGGCGGGGTTTGCGCGGCTGAGCAGAGCCGGCCTGGTTGCGTGGAGGGTTGTTTTATTCCCACCGCCCCCAGCACCTTTTTTTTTTTTTTTTTTTTTTTTTCTGGAGTCTTATTAATTTCTCTGTGGGCTGCAGCTGGAGACCGCGGAGTGCTGGAAATGACGCTCGGAGCTTTAATTACCGCAGCCGCCGGACAAGTGTGAGGAAAGCTGACAGGAAAAAGAAGGACGGGATCCGGGGAGAAGCGAGAAGCTCCCCCCGCCCCGCTCCCCTCCCGATTTGGACTGGAGGTGCAAGGAAACTGAAGAAGGAGCAGAACATAGCCCGGCTGCGGGGAGAGGCCGGAAACCTACCGCCTCTTTGCAATCAACTTTTTTTGGAAACCTTTCGCCCCCCTTCCTTTTTTATTGTTGACCAACCAGTGAGAGAGAGAGAAAGTGAGGAGGGAGCGAGCAAGCCAAGGCTCACGCGGGGAAATAGCTGCACAGTCCGGCCCAGAGCGCCAAGAGCACACACCGAGCACACTCCCACACGCGCTCACACGCGCTCACACTCGCACGCACACTCGCCCCCTCCTCGGGCCCCGGCCCTGGACCCGCGGGCGCGGACTCGGTCGCCCGCCCTGGGAGTCGCTACACCGCGCGCGCCGCGCCCGCGCCCCTCGCACCCCCACGCGCGCCCGACTGGGGGATCTCCTCCGCTTGCCCGAAAGGGGGATATGCCATTTGGACATGTAATTGTCAGCACGGGATCTGAGACTTCCAAAAAATGAAGCCGGCGACAGGACTTTGGGTCTGGGTGAGCCTTCTCGTGGCGGCGGGGACCGTCCAGCCCAGCGATTCTCAGTCAGGTGGGTTCCTTCAGGCACTCCGGTCGCCGAACCTGCAGCCGCCGGCGGGGCTGCCTGGAGTGGCTCCCCTGCCCTCTTCACCCATGCCGGGAGGCGTGGAGGGACCGCTCGACCGGGGCCTCTTCCCTGGGCTTTCGGTCGCCCCTCTTTCCATTTGAAACTTACCCTGTATGTGTGCGTGTGCATTATTTATCGTGAAAAATCACTCTGAGCCCCTCTTTTCTCTCCTTAACCCCCAGTTTTTCTTTCCCGAGCGTATTGTGTGGGAGCCTAAGCGGGATCCCTTCTGGTGGCGCCTGTTGTTCGGGACATGGGAGACCCAAATCCCCAGTCAGAGGAGACTCTTCTGTCCCCGTCTGGGTCCTCGAGGGAAGAACCTGTACCGCCCGGGCCGCGGTCCTGGGGCGGTGCTGGCTGGGCCTCTCCCGAGCTGAGCCCGAAAGGCGGTGGAGAGTGGCGTTCAGAGAGCCGGGCTTTGCACCTGTGTGTGCTGCTGGCGACCGCTGCGCCCCCAGTCGCCCGAGCCTTGTGGGGTCAGACGCAACTCGCGCCCAGCCCGGGCAGCCGGAGTGCAGCAGGCGGGCGCGCCTCGGTCCCGGGCCCGGAGTTCTGGGCCTCTTCGGCCGGCTTCCCGGAGCCCTCTCCCCATTGACTTGAGAGGCGCTTGCTCGCCTGCCCGACCTCTAAAAAAAAAAAAGGCTTGGCACACTTGAGCCAGAAGCCCGGCCTTCCCGTCGGTTGCCGTGTTTGGCTCCGGGAAGAGTTCTTCCTGTAGTTCAACTTGCTATTGGCCGGAGTCCTTCAAACTTGTCTGTTTACTGCCCGGCCGGGCTGCCGAGCCTGCGGGTCACTGGATCCACCCGAGGCGCAAGCGGCGGCGGCGATGGGTGTGCGGCCACTGCTTGCTGGAGAACTCGAGCCCCAGGTACCTGGGCAGGCAAAGAGCTAATTGACCCCGAGAGGCAGCGCGGCGGGGCTGGCGCGCCACGGCTTGCAGGACTAATGACAGCACCTGCAGTGCAATGGAGCTCAAAGTTTCTGACACTTGAGTTTCCTGGGGATGAAAGTGGGACGGGAGAGGTCTGAGGAGGACCGGTGTCTGACGCGGCCAAGGGGTGCCTTTTGGAGAGCCAGGGAGATTTCCGAAACCATCCAGGGATGGTGACTGGAGCGTGGGAAGTAGCTTGAGGTGATAGGGAGCGCTTTAGGCCCCCGGAGGGTGTCCTGCTGACCTCACCAAGAAAACAGCGAGCTGTAGTTTTCCCGCTCCGCCCCCGCCGCCGCCGCCTCTTTTGCCTAGTAAATAACAAGTTACAATTATCGAGCCTTTCAAAATGACCTTCGAATGGCACATGTGCGGCGTTTGTGCTGGCCGTTTGCACCCTCCCAAATTACTCCGAAATTCTTCACGTATACCGGGTCCCGCGCTCCAGCCACCTCCGGAATCACACCAACACGGACTTGACATTCCAAGCGGCCTCTTAGATACATCTCTTTTTATCTCCCTCCCCACTTCGAGTCCCTTCATATTTTCCCTCAATGGGTTGATTATGCACGTTGACCCATTCAAAGGCATTGGCGACCGACATGCAGGCTTAGCCGAGAGGAATTTCTACGAGGCGACCTACTGGGGGCTGTCTGGTTCAGCCTCTGCCACTGGGGGACCCCGCTCCGAGTCCGCAGCAATTTGGTATTAACTGTGCGGCTCCGGATTGAGCTATGCCGAAAAGCCCTTTTCAGAATTTCTGCAAGGAATGTAATCCAAATTAGTTCTGCAGCTGTCCTCTTCCTCGTCTCAGGCGACACCAGCTCGCGCCCTCGCTCGTCTCTTCTCGTTTCCCTGGGCGAATTGTCAGACCCACAAGTGAGCTCATTTAGAGCGCGAGGATTAGCGTGCCATTGTTGTTCCGTGTGTGACTCTGTACTTGAAATTCTGGGGGCACAAAGGCGAGCCTCACTTGTTCAAAACACAAAGTGATCCAGATGAAAGGGCCGCACAAAGAAAAGCTCTCGGGTGCATCCCTGGTATAATTGCAACACGCATACTAAGGTGATCCATTGGAAACTGTAAATGCTCCGGGGGACTTCTTTTTTCATCCTCCCCCACCCCCACCCTGCGGCACCTGGCAGGGAAAGTTCAGCTGGTTTTAATGCAGTGCTATTATAAAAACAAGTTACTGTCTGGGGTATGAGTGAGGCTGTGTGTGTTTGTGCCTGTGTATGTGTGTGGCTGTGTGTTCCCAACTAAATACATATTGCGCATCTCCCCTCTCGCGGTTAGCAGTCAGTAGCAGTTTGGAGGAGTTTGTTTTGGTCCAAATGAGAAATTAAGTGCGGATAAGTAAACTAAGCTGCCAGAGGGCGACAAGATGTTGAGTGAATTGCTTTTAGATGAAACAAATTAAGGAAACGAGGGAAGACAATCTGCTTCTCGCATTATTAGACACGCTTGGAGTTCAGGGGAAAGTGGCATATTTTTGAAATGCTAATTTCTTAAGAAGCAGAAGGAATGCACCTTATTTACTGCTCTATGTGAACAGAATAAAAATATAGGGCGGGGGATGCTGTTGTATAGATCATTAAGATATTTCTTAATTTTAACAGAAGAGAACCTCTTTTTTTTCTTTTGCTTGGAAAAAATTCAGCTTTAGAGAGGATGATTTTTTAGAAATTCTAAAGGACTTTGTCTCATTTTCAATTATGCATTTTATTTAGATATATTATATCTAGATATAGCCAAAGTCCCTTTATATGGCAATTATAAAGCCTTTGCTAACCAAAGGAATGATTCTAAAATTTGTCTTCCTTGTATAATGGAAAATTATCAATATTGCCTTTGTATTGAAGAAAATGTATAGTAGCATTTAGGTGGTACTCTTATATACCTTAGTAGATAAACGATGAACAAGTTCAGTTCCCATTTCTTTTTTGCAGGTAACTCAGTCTTGCTTTTCATTCTATAAAAGTACATATAGCTTTCTTACATATTTAAGACACATCATTATATCTCCAAAATCGTGGGGTTATTTTTCATTTGAGAAGAAAAATGTTAATAAAACTTAGTTAAGTGGTGAAAAAGGTGTTAAATGTATTTTCAAGAAAGCATCAGTTCTCTCTTACAAGTGTTTACTGTAAGCACATCTATCGCTACAACGTTTTCTTTTTAATTTGAAATTCTCATATATATATATATAAGGGGGTTTTTTAGAAGAAGGTGTTATTTTTTTCTTCACAATATGTCTAAATAAATTAGTATCTATTAGTATAACTGCAAATCGCTTGGAAATACTATAACTGTTCTGTTGTGATGAAATGACTCCAGTTATATCAGTATTCCTTTTTTTTTTTGGCTCTTAAACTCAACTGCTTTTATTTATTTTAATCATGTATGCATAGAAAGTGAAATTTTGTTGAAAATCAAGGCACTTACTGCTTTATGTATATATTTTCATTTAGTCACTGGAAATGTGTCTTAATTAAGAAATTACATTAGAATATTTATCAGAGCATGAACTTTGTGGAAGATTTATGCATTTTTTATTCTAACCCGAACACAGTAAGTTTGCATTGGCTGATTTTTAGAGTTTGCATTTATTTGATGGCAAATCATATTTCCTCCTCAAAGTGGATTCAAATATTTAGTATTCATGAGCTTTCATCCCTTTGGTTTTTAAATAGAAGTACTATTTATCATCTGTCTTATGCATTCACCCTTTCTGTTACTATAGATTCTCTCTTTACATCTTAGTATGTATTGAGTTTACATGTGTTAATATATATTTTCCCTTCCGCCACTAAGTACATTGTTTTTGTTTGTGTCTTTCCCAGCAACCTGCCACTCAACCACTGCAGGAGTCCTCTGAGCCAGTTTTCATTCTTTCTGATAAATCTGATATGGCTGGTTGGCCAGACAATCACAAGCCATTCCATTGCTCAGATTTATTCCTGAAAGAAAATAAAAAGGCATCGATCCAAGATCACTGGCACATCTTAAAAGCCTTGACTCCAAGGCCAAACCTTTCCACAGAGAAGTCCCTCTAACCCTTTTTCTTTCTTTCTTTTCCCCTCTTGACCAAAGAAGGAAGGTGGACCACTGCCATTTAAAAAATGCTAGTGAGGCGATGAATTGTGCTCTTTCTAAGTACTCTCGGAAGCTTGATTAGAGCCACCTTGAGATTAATGGCTATGCACAGTGCCTATTTTAGACAATAAATTGAGTTAGGGTGGCTTAAACATTGCAATGCTTTAAAGTGGTATTATTTTTGTATTATATCAAGCTGGTTATTAGGAAAAGTTAACATGTTCTTAAAAATAGCCATAAGTTTTGGCTTTATATTATAGTGTTCTGCTACTGTTGGATATCCATGTATAGTTTGTAAGTGCCTAAAACATAAATGAAATAAATGATCAAAACGGATTTTCTGATACCTACAAACTTGTTGGTACTTGCTCTGTTTAATTTTACCAGTTTTGAGAGATACTGCTTTGTAGAGATGCTAATATTTGTACTGAAATTAGTTTTTACAGGTTCAAGCCTACATCTGTTCTGCAGAAATTAATCACCAAGCATATTCCACTGTTATCTTTTACAGTGATCTACTGAGTATCCTGTGCAGGGTAGAATTTAATCATATTAACAACTTTTCTCCAGGTTGTATCATTTTAGAGATGCTCTATTATGTTACATTTCACCATATGGAACCAAATTACATGTTTTATCTAATACTCATTTTCTGAAGTATTATAAATATTGGCAGTCAGAGTTAAAACCTTACTTTTTATGATTTCTAATACAGCTGTTGACTGGAGTTTTCAATTTATAATGAAAAATAACCCCTTTTTATGAAAAAATTGTAGGTCAATGTTTCCTGAAACTGTATGTCTTCAACATAATTTGAGAGAGACTTTAATTGCCTTTTTTGTGGTTAAATGGGCCATAGTCACATGGTTTAAATCAGGATTTCTACCTTGCAGAGACAGTTCTCGAGTTTCTTAATACCTTCAGCAACTCACTGCATCTCTTTGTGGCTTGGCTTCTCTTCCTGGGAGAGAAATGCATATAATGCACTATTTCTGCACTGTACAGTTTTCTGAAAATAACTTTAAAGTCTTTGATATTGGATACATTCTAGTAAATTGTTTTAATGTAATTTAAATTGCACATGTAATCTAAAACGTATATACCTATATTAAGAAACATAATGTAAACTTTCTAGCAAACTGTCTCTATCAAAAGAGTACCTGTCTGATGAAATAAAGAGGTTATTAACTGAAAGGCATTTGTATTTGAGGGCAATTTCCCCAAAATATTATTTTCAGAATTGTTCTATGGTCTCTTTTATTTTTTTCTGAGTTGTTGGTTGAAATATTTATTAAATAAATTGCCGTATTTTCCAATTCTGTAATCAAGCTTTAAGGCCACTTCCTTGTTTTCACATTTGATACTTAAACTAGTGCTTTATATTTGTACAAACTTTTCAAGAGAGGAAAGCTGTCCCTTTTACAATATGGAGTTGAAATATGTGGATGTTTTGGTAACTAATTCTAAAGAGGCTATGTAGCATGTAATAATTGTTTTAGAGTTATTTCCATTTTGAATTGTTCTGCAGGCCTGTCACTTTGCACAACTCCAGGGGGCAGCAGCCACATAGACTTTAATAGGAATAGTGCATGCCTTAGCTGTGGGTAGTACAGCAACAGCCTTGCTATTGTGTGATGCTAGCGAATAAAGCACTAAAAGTTAGGAGGTTTGGATTCTGGTCATACAATCATTTGTTATGTGATCTTGGATTAGACTACTTGCTTCTGTCTCAATCTCCTTACCTTTATTAGTGTAGCTAAAAGTCATGCCTAAGCTATTAACATCTTGAATGTTTTTAATAATTCAATTAATTAGAAATGGAAAGTTTAGACTTTTTAGAAAAAAATTCATTGGTTTTTAATTATTTTTGTAAGTGGACCTCTTTGTTGTTGTTGTTGTTCCAAGTGAAGTCATAGGCATAGCCCTAATTTCTAAAACAGCTGAAAGGGTAAAATAAAAAGAGAGCTGTGTAGTTAAGCTGCAGGGAGGAGCCAGCTTTGAGGCCCCTGCCGTTGACATTCCCTCACTTTCCTTCCACTGTTGCCTCTACTTTGCTGCACTGGTGTTATAGAAGTCCGGCACTGGAAACCACTGATGTAATCCAGTCATCTTATGTTTTAGGTAAGGAAACTGACAGCACAAGGAAATTAGATAATGTGAGCTAGTGGCAGCTCCTGACACCAATATCATTTTCTGTAGCATACATAGAAGTATTTGAAAAACCACTGACACATAAAAAAATAAGGAAACAAATAAAAGGTTATGTTGCATTAAAGAGAATTGAGAAACTGAAATGAAGACAAATGGATTGGATCCACACTCCTAATTATCATATTGTGTAGTTCTTTCTAAAAGAAAGACAATGGGATCCTCATGATCATCTTTAATTTATATTTGGAGAGTAATCATTGATTGCATTGATAAGTTATGGCACATGAGGAGTAAAGAAATAAAGCAACTTTTTAAAGACATCGTTCTATAAGAGGATTTCTTTACCTGGTTAGGCCTATGGAGACATAGAATCTTGAATTCCCTAAAAGTCACACAGGAGCCCACAGTACTGTCTGTATATAATAGCACTTTTAAGAGTTTCTTTCTTTTTTTTTTTTAACCTGGGCTTTATGAAGATGTCCAATCAGCAGAAAATGGTTATTTTTTCCATTTTTAAAATAAGTACTATGAATGCTGAAATAAGATGGATTATAAAGGATAAACAGTGGGTTCCTCATCACCAGTTAGTTGGTGGAGACCTTTAACCAGGAAATCCATGAGAATACTTCAGATTCATCTAGGCCCGTCCTTGGACCTAAGATATGATATGAAATGATAATTTTTACGGTCTTTGTTGGCCCATCCTCTTTCATCATGGCCCTAACTAAGACATAGTTCTATTCTTTGAGCAAGGGCATAAGCAAAGCTTTAAGTACTGACTATAAATTTATTTCTATAGCACCTTTGCCTCACTCTAGTTGGCTTCTGTAAGATGCTACCTCTGGGCCTTTTGACTGCAATATTTTTGACCTAATCTTAATGCTCTCTGGTTGTAGCTGAGTTCCCTCATGTGCCTCAGCCATCTTGGGCATGATAAGTGTTCTCATGGGCCCATGTGACGGAAGGGAAGTTTGAAACTTGTTTTGTCAGGAAGAGTCATTTCCTGTTAGAAATTGGAGATGAAAGTGGACCCCCATAAAAGATTAACATAAACACCATGAAACCTCCTGTGCAATATCATTAAACCTCTCCCATGAGAAGTAACACAGGATCGTTACTATTAATCACATTATTTCCAATATTTTAGGGGTTACTGAAGCATACTAAACACCAATAGGAATATGCAAGATCCAGTTTCCGAGTCCTGAGAGTTAAACTAAAAGGACTCAAGACCGATTGAAGATTTATAATATATTTCATTTGGAACATAGCTTAAATGTATTAAAAGAGAAGAAAGTGAATGGTACAATAAACACTCTTTTATTTTCCACAAAGATTAGACTTGTAAACAATCGGTTTCACCTGCTAAATCTTTACTGCTCTGCTGACCTTTACTTACGCCTGGTCCCATGTGCTTCTAGTATAGGTGGATAGCCAAGTGTTAATCTTTTGAATACAAGTGGGGATAGTAAACCTGCTTCTAAAAAATGCGTGTGCTTGTTTTCTCTCCTCTGCTGGGGTTATCTCATGGCTGGTTAGGACTGAAAATAATTTTTTTTAATAATAAATATATTTGCTTTAACTCAATATATCAAAAGTGTTATCATTTTAATGAACAATCAATATAAAATTATTATTGAGATATTCTCTGCCTTTCGGAAGGTATCATGTCTTTGAAATCTGGTGTGTATTTTATACCAGTCACATTTCAAATGTTCAGTAGCCAGATGTTGCTGGTGGAACACTTTGTTGGGTAGAGTGGCTCTAGAGGAAGTAGTGGCTTTTTCAAAGTTGCTCGAAGATGCCATTTGGGATAGCTGCAGGGCATGAAATCCACATTTTCCCCCTCAAAGTCATTCATGTTATGCCATCCAAACCAATGTGGCCTTGAACCTTCCCTCTGGCATGGACCTTTGGCTGCTCCTTACCTGGTTAACAAGTAGTTCAAACTCATTGCCCAAACAGCAAGACAACTCAAAAACAATACACCACTCTCACCCCACCACCAGCCCATGGGACAATACTCAGTAGGAAAAGAATTGATGAGATATAAATCTTTGTACAGAATTATTAATCATCTCTTCCTACTCCTATCCCAGTCAAATATTCTTTTGGAATAAATTTGAGTGGATTTATGACATCACTCAAATGGAATAGAAGGGGACCTAAGTTCTAAAATCGACTAGGCTACATCAAGATTTTTTCACTGTACTCATTCTGTTAGCTTCTGCATACTCATCCACAAAATGGGAGCAAATATCTATTTTTAGTTACTTAATAGCAAAATCGGAAAATAAAAAGATAGAAATCCAAGAAAATAGTTTGAAGTTTTAAGATAAGATGACTAACTTTGTTGGCCCAGGACTCTCCTGGTTTTAGAACTGAAAGTCTTGCATTTGGGAACCTTAGGACTGAAAATAATTGACAACAGATTCTCCAGGCTCTGTGACTATATCAAGTATAGCTGTGACTTGAGCAATAAGTGGCACAGTCTTCTATTTCATGATGGGTCCCCATCACTATCAAGGGGATGCCTAATAGAGATCATGGGTGGCAGTGACTATTTTGCTCTAGGCAAACTCTTACTGAAATCTTTGTCATTATTTCTTGTCCTTCTCTGTAGGCTTAAAGAATGTGAGAATATGGATTTCTGTAGGGACCTATGAAAATCAAATAAAAATACAACAGAATAATATTTCTTTTATACACATACTTTCATTTTCAGGAATTCCTTTTGTCTGGTAATTTTGCCTAGAACAGAGCAGTTAAATAAGTTTGTTTTAAAGGAAAGTTGACTGCATGGGTATGTTAAAAGCTACTCCCTAAGATATTTATAAGCATCATCTGGTCCTTAGAAACCTCAGGCAGGGTTATTGCAAGATCCTCTTTATGGGTCTTCTTCTTCCATGTCCTCATACCTCTAAAATCTCCTTCCTGTCACTTGTCAGGTTACCATTTCTAATATTATCTTAGTTTTTATTCTGAAACTTTTCATGGATCCCTCTTGTAATGTTCAAAGCCTGCTAAAACTGTCTTCAATTTCCTTTTAAATCCATCATAGAGTCTGTTAACATGTACTCTGTCTAAAAACCAGACTGACTAGTCAATATCTCATGACTATGCCTTACTTATTGTCCTTACTTTTGCTGATCCCTTTTCCTGGAATTTGTGGCTTACTTGGTGCTTTTACTTGGCCAAACTTTTGAATCTTTTAAGTTTTACTTTAAATTATACGTCTTTGTTACATCTTCCTTCACTAGCTACCCTAGCCAGTAGTCCTTGTCAATATCACTTATCTGGCATTTAATCAAACCAACCAATAGTTTTGTCTTTTTAAGTACCAATGTTTTTATACTCTGCAGAGACTAATGTGGTGCCACATACATATAAGCTCTTTAAAAATATTTTTTTACATGAATGAATAGCATACATTTGCAGGAACAATTTTAAGCTCATTCATGAATGGTTATTATTTGCAATTAAACCATATAGTGCACAAAGTAAGCTGTTCGAATAACATAATTATAGAATTCTTAATAATAGCTATTGGGCATGTTTACCCTGCAAATTTCTTTAGTTGCTTTCTTGAGCTTCCTAGGGTATTTCTTCAAGTGGTGTGTTTCTAAGATGCCATCATTCATCTCTATGCCCATTTTTAGAGTCTACCCATAATATGGTACAATTTCTGTTGGTTTTATTTTTGGCAAGTTAAATATATGTGGAATGTGGATACCATTTTTAAACATGTAAATATTTTGTAGTTCAGTATTTTAATGTTAATTCTATTATTTTGCTATTTCTTACTTATCTGCCGTTTAAACATTTAATCAATTTAAGCAATAAGCATGTACTGATCCACCAGTGTATTTCAGGACCATGTTAGGAACTGAAGAAGAAATATAAGAAGCTCAAGATGCCAGCTTTTTCTTTCTTTAAAGAATAGACGAGGCCAATAAAACACAATATAAAAATATGTTATTAAGTGATTTTGCAGACTCTTGGGAGGAATATTTGCCTCCAGATAAATGTTAATAAATATTTCATGAAAAAGGGTTCTAGATAGAATCTGGCATTTTCTATTCCTAGATATATGTGATAATACAACTTTGTTATAGCTAAGATTTCTCAGTATCTTAAAATAGACAACTAGACATATGCTTACCATTTTAAAAGGATCCTATAAAGGAAGCACTTGCAGTATAACTGAACTGAGAGGTGATGGCGATTCTCTTAGTTGCTCTTTTAGATGATTCACTCTACGTTCTGAAAATGGGTGAAATAATTATATTATTTATAGAGTCAGAGTCTACCAGGGAAAATGCACTTCTAGACATTTCTTCTCAGGTTACCAGATTCTAAGGAACTGTCAGCATTTCTAGGCCACTAGGGTGCACTAATTGTACCTTAATTTATATTTGCCTAAAAGAGTTAATGTAACTTTCAAAATTACCTAACAGTCTGCCGAGTAATCTATTAATGAGAAAATTGGGAATGGAGATATTAGAAACTTTGTGTGAAGTTCTTTTAGAACTTTCCTGACCTTTTTTACTTTAAGAATCCATGAGAAGAAAGTTTGAGTCAGAGATTGTTTTGTAGATACTCCTATTTTGTAGATGAGGGACTAGAGATATAAAGTAGTATGTAACGGTGAAGCCTAACTGGTGCACTAGTCTGGTCCAGTTACATGTCTGCCCTGTTCTGAGAGCCAGCTGGCTCCGCCTTCTGCTTCTCAGCCTCTTGCAGGCCTTTCTCATGGCGGCAGAGGCTAGTTATGCTTCTCAAAGGCATGGTTTCTCCACTCTACCTGCCCACTGTGCAAGAAAGGGATGCTTAGCATGCCAGATCTTAGTGCCTTCAGGTCAGCAGCTCTTTTTGCTTTCCCTATAGCTACATGAAGAAACTTGTCTAATAAATCTATCAGTTAAGGAGTTCTACTTTAGGTTACTCTGTAGTTTCCCTCCTCCATTGTATTCTTCAGATTTATTTCTTTGCCATATAAGCCTTATCTTGAGAAAACTTCGAATCAGGGGCATATGCAAGATTTGGGGATCTGCATTTATACAATTTGGGGAACCTGTTTAAAAACAATATTGAAATAGAAATACAAATTAAGTACAGGGTCTTGTGAAGCACCAGTACAATAGAGGGGTTCTGAAGCTGAAGCCGTTTTAGAGACTTTGTGGTAAATCTGCCTGTGGTTGAAAATTACACATTTTAGGAATATTGCTCTTCCATTAACTGTGAATTTTGGGTGTCATTATACAATTTGTTTGAAATTTTTTCTAGTGCATGTAGTGTCCATTATTAATGAGGAAGAATGCATTGCTCTGAGAAGAAAATTATTAAGTTGGTGCAAAAGTAGTGGCAAAAATCACAATTACTTTTACACCAGCCTAATTTTATGTAGTGTAAAATCACACTGTAAAGTACCTGGGTATATCTTTGGATGAAATAATGTACTATATAATTTTTAGAATATTTTCTCTCTAAATATGAGTATGCCTAATCCAGATATATATATATTTTCTTTTTTTTTTTTTTTTTTTTTGAGACAGAATCTCGGTCTGTCGCCCAGGCTGGAGTGCAGTGGCACGATCTCGGCTCACTGCAAGCTCCGCCTCCCGGGTTCACGCCATTCTCCTGCCTCAGCCTCCCGAGTAGCTGGGACCACAGGCGCCCGCCACGACACCCGGCTAATTTTTTGTATTTTTTAGTAGAGACGAGATTTCACCGTGTTAGCCAGGATGGTCTCGGTCTCCTGACCTTGTGATCCGCCCGCCTCGGCCTCCCAAAGTGCTGGGATTACAGGCGTGAGCCACCGCGCCCGGCCGTATCTATTTTCTTGACATCATGTTTTTAAGATGGTTTATTTGGTACTGTCCCTTACACAGTACTGTAGTTTATAATGGTTGGATGTAATTTAAAGGAACCCTGACAGTTTGGATATACAAGAGCTATATTATTAAGGTCCTACCACTTGAAATATAGCTTACTGGACTCACTGGATGTTTAATCATTTGTTATTTAGAGTGGATAAAAGTCAACTTTTGACTTTTACCCTCAGGCTAAGTTAAATGTGACCTTTTTTTTAAAATAAGAAAATGGCTTTATTCCTAATTTTTAGTTCCCATACAGTTTACAAATACACGTTTACTCTGATAATACAGCTGTGCAACTAGCAAAGCAGTTGCTCTAACACCCATAAATATAGGTGGGGAGACAATTAACATCCACTAATGTTTTACTACCTAAACTATTCTTTTAATGTCATTTTAAAAACTTTAACTAGAATAGATACCATTACTAGCCATGAATGAAACAATGCATTTAAGTTAAAATAATAGAGAGTGTAGATCTTTGGTAATATTTTTAACTAATATGTTAACAAATTTAAGAAACAGTAAAAAGATTAGTATTTCAAGTCATAGTTTTAAAAAATATCAACTAAACAGTTAATAATATTTCCCAGTTGTTAACTTCAAATTTAGCAGCCCATTGTCCCTGGTGACATATTGAAATCTTTAAAAATGTATTTGGAATTAATGGAAATTGAAATGATTTGTATTTAGATATAATTCTTTAGTGGCCCTTTTCTTTCTTCTAAATACAGGATGAAAATTGAAAGTATAAAAAGCTTCAGGATAAATTGAAATAGAGAAAACATTTTATGCAACTGTTGGTAAAAGGGGCATTCATTATTTTTTTCTGTGCTTACTGTATTGCTTGTGGCCAGAATTAGCACACCATGAGCCAGAGAAAAAGATAAGACAAATAGAATGGCATGCAGCTAATTTTGTTTGGCAAATTTAGATCTGATACATGCTATTTCACTCCTACAAACTGACTCAGTCACTCTTCAAGAGGTACAGATGAAGTTTGTCTCCCACAGTTTAACAGCTTTCACTCAATATTTATAGGCTATATAAAAATAAATTTCTGTAAGTAACATATTTCTTACTGGCAGGATGAGCTCCGTGAAGGCAGATTTATTAATGAGAAAAAAAAGGAGAACCAAAAACATTTCAGTTGTTCCAGATCTGCAGAAAATAAAATGCCTGTATGTCAAAATATCAACAATATCTTTGTTTCAATAACATATGTAGTGGACTTTTGGTATTCAAGAGTTTTACTACTTGTGAGTCAGTCAGAAATCCCATTATTTTATGATAATTTTGTGATTTGAATCTGGTAGAATTTCATATTCTGAAAGTAGTCATTCACCTGCCAGATGAGCCAACAGAATAGAATCCACTGTAATAATCAGGAAATTGCTTAAAACAAAACAAACAAACAAAACTCAAAACCTTATTTTTGTGGAAAATTATTATCCAATAGAGTAAACTTTAGTGAAATTTCTTAATGAGGTTTAATTTGTGTGAGACAATGTTCACCAGATGTGTAACATTTGTGGAAATGTGGTTCTAGAGAAAACCTGGAATTTGTACAATAATATCTATATTGGGGAATGTCAAGATGTGTTCCTAACAGCCTTTTGTAGCAAAGTGAATTGTAAAGTATTCAGAGTTGTAATGTTATTTATATATCTGTTAAGGATGTGTCATGACTTCAGACTATATTCTCCATAATCAAGTTCACTGTAGAGAATAATTCTCATTCATGAATTGTTCATCTCATCATATTTCCAGTGGTTATTTCAAGGTTAATTTTTTTCGGATAGCTTCTCTGTTGATAAGGTTTTCAGTAATTGTACATGTGCTGATAGCACATGTATGCTTTAAACTTGAAGACATCTTTGATTTTATAACCAGTCAAGGTCAAATGTTTTCCAATGCTTTTCTACTCAAATATATGAAAAAAATAACTTTACTGTTTATTTTTTTCTTTCTACTAGGAATATGGATCCTCTTTTTGACATTTTCAAATTTCCATAAACTCTTGTGTGGGATATGATGAACAAAGTATATTCCATACCAGGATTAATATTCAAGTAGTGTATTTCTTACAACTTTACTGATTGTTAAAACATGGAAATGCTGTTTTACCTAAATGAGTTTCCCTGGTACCTTCCCTGGAACCCCTTTCTCTGATTTAACCCAATCAAACAAGTAAAGAGTTAATACGCGGCACAATGATAGACCTTCATATCTCTTCTCTGGCATATGCTATGATCCATTCTAATGTGCCTTGGACATTACAGTCACTAAATACTGTATATATTACTGTTACATATAAAAATAATTTTTCCATAAGTGTTTTAAAATAATAGAAATATGAATAGTGTCACAGTAACTTTGCCACAATTAAGTATTAGCCAGTTCGAGAAATGCATTTTTCTGAGATAAGTGTATCACAGCATAGACACCTGTTTTATGTGAGTTGAAGTTAAAAAAAAATGACTTAAACACAATAGACAGGATGCCACTGCCCACATATTGAATTAGCCTAGGAGAAAATCACATGAGTGAGGCCTAGGAGAAGATCACCCACGTAATTTAGTATGTGGACAGGGGCATTCTGTCCACATTTAAAGCAAATGCTATTCATTTTCCCAAGAGTGAGTATGAGTGCTGGTGGATCATTTGTGTCTATAAATGGGGCTGCAAGTACTCACAATAGTTTGAATATGTGATGACTATCATCTATGTGGTAATAACCATATCACATGCTCATATTATTAGTCAGAATGAATAGTTATCTGGCAAGGTATTAGCTGCTGCAGGTGTGTGTATTAGATACGGGACTATCCCTGGAGGTCACTACATTTACAATTTTCATTTGTGGTAGATAAGGAGAGGAAAAAATTAAAATTAAAACTTTTATTTTTACAAAGTTAAAATACAATATTATGGTAGAAATTGTGAACGTCAGCTTAATTATTGTAATTTCGGTAACTTAGATTTGGACATGTGTTTTTTAAATTTCATATTACAACAGAATAATAGCGTACTATTTAATTTGAAGAATGATTAAAGAAATAAGGAGATGCCAGGCATGGAAAAGAGGAGGCTTGGGAAGGGGACATGATAACTGTCTTCAATAGCTAGGGAGGGCTGTTACATATAAGAGGGATTACCAATGTTCTGTATAGCCTTGGAGAACAGAAACATTAACAGCTGTTTGAAATTGTAAGGCATCAGATTTCAGTTAAACACCATCAAGGAGTTTCTCATAGAGCTAACCAAAGTTGGAATGGTCTGTCCCAGGAGTTAGTGAGTTCCTTCATGTGTGGGGTGGTAAGCTCTGATCTAACCTCTTCTATGATGATAAGAAATGAATGAGGCAGCTGAGGAACAACTGGTCCACAGTGTTGGGAGTGAGGATTGAGTTCTGTGATTTCTGAGAACCTGTCATAAGCACACTGTGCCTAAGTACCTTTTATAGCCTCTAAAAATTAGAGCAGATGAAACCCATCCTTCAAGTCTCTATGGCTAAGATTCCCACCCATCTGCTCCTCATCATCCTACCTGCTCTTCATAGATTAGTAGATTTGTGACAGGTTTTTTTTTTAAATTGTCATTCTTAAATAAATATTTTGCCTTTTTCTCAACAGTCTTCATATTAGATATTCACACTTCTGATCCATTATACTATCACCAATTAATCATTCTCAATTTAAAAAAAATAGAGAATATAAGCATATATTTTAAGCATACAAGCTTAAAATATATACACTTTACTTTGCTCTTCAGTTTATCAGCAGGTATTTATAACTAAGTACTGATTTAACTAAACTGGAAGGAGAAATATATAAGAAGGTGGGGACATAGTTAGGCGCAGCAGGAATTTAGAAAACTGGGCTTGCATTTGTGGCTGGGAGATAAAATGTTAAGAAATAACAGCAAAAGACAAGCACTTTCCTAGGGAAACTGAAAATCAAAAGGAGATAAAAAGACAGATGTACACATGCATGCCTGACCTAATTACAAATAAAGTAGACCTTTATTAGTCAGCTTTGGAAATATTTTAAGGCCTTTGACATTTCTCTCTCTTTTACTACCACTTTTGGATCTACACTATAAACCTTCTAAATAAAATGTTTTGCTTTTTCCATTTGTGGCCATTCTTTTAACATTCTTTTTGGTTCCCCTGTATGAAGACTGCATTTCTTAATACCTACGTTCTGTTTTAGGCTTTCTGATCTACCACCTCTCCTCACTTTCTACAGTCTATATCCACTTTAATGCCAGGAGGCACCAAGTCTGGTGCTGGTACTTTTATGTATTACCTCTGGTGCCTCCTTAAACCTGCACAGTAGATGGTATTAATCCTCTGTCATAGATAAAGAAAATGAGACTCAGTTACATAATTGGACAAATCACACAGCTATTTCTCAACAGAGGCGATATTCTAACAATCAATTTGGCTATTATTGGGTGTATATTAGACTTAGATTTTAATTGTCTATTTTTAAGGAGGCAATGAATAAAGATAATGCACTCAACAAGAAGTAAGTCTATCCAATGCTTCTGTCTGGCTGTGGTCCTCTTCATCTTTTTCTTACTGTCCAGATGCCCTCCCCTGTCTTACCTCTGTGTAGATTATTCTATACTCTTACCCCTATACAGAGCTCTAAACCTTCCTGTTTCTACTGCCTGCTCGATATCTCCACTTGGATATGTCACAGCATCTCCGACTCAAGCTATTCAACGTTTTACTTATCGCTTTTCATAATTTAATGTGCTTTTCCTATCTTAATTGTTATAAACTTCTGTACAACACACATTAACTCTTCATCGGTAAAAAGCCAAGAAATCGTAATATCTAGTACTTAATTAAAGGCCAACTGTATCAGGAAGTGTGCTAAGCAGTGCTCATACAATATCTCACCTGATCTTAACAATATGGACACTACCATCCTTATTTTACAAACAGGGGAACAGAAGCTTGGAGAAATTAAATAACTTGCAAATGGCCACACTTGTGCAGGTGGCTGATCAGCAATGCCTAGGCGCCTATTAAATTCACATAGTCTAAATATCAACATTTTATATATGGCGATAAATGAAAACTCCTAAGAAGTACGCTGGCAACATAGATGAATTTCTTAAGTATTTTAGGCCATTGACAGTGATTTTGCTTGATACTCATAATAATTCTAAATAACCAGGAATATTTGTGAATATATCAAATATGGAAATGGGATCAAGTATATTAACAATAGGTGCCACTCTTCTAACTTAACATTGTGGTTTCATTACATTTATAATAACTCAAATAGAGTAACCATTGCAGTAACTTTTTGAAATTGATCATGTGAAGTAAAACTTTGCAAGGAGTAAAATAGAGGAATCTGAGAATTTAAATAGTGCAGGTTTGAGTCAACCATGTGAGTATAGGTAAATTACTTCATCTTCTTAAGCTTCAATCATCCCATCTAAAAAGGGAATCAAATATTAATATTAACCTCATAATTGTGAAGGTTAAATGAAATGCATATAAATGCATATAAAATAGCATCAGGTATATAGTAAGTGCCCAATAAATGTTAATTATATTTTGTATGCTATAGTAGTAGTAGGAGAGAACTAGGGCAGTTAAAAGCAAAATAGAAGCATCATAAATTTAAAGTTAGAAAACGTTAAATATGAGAAGAGCATGAACTTTCTATTTTTCATAATTTGAACTGAGTTTTGTGTGTCCTATGAATATAAACAGGTGATACAATAATGGTTTATAGAATTATTGTACACATGGACTGTCATTAGCACTTTAAGTAGACTATTTGAGGAAGAATTTGGCTCTCTCTGAGGGGCAGTTTTCTCAAATCCTTTTTTTCTTCATATTCTGTTTTTATAGTTTTGGTATTAAAAAAAGAGCTTAGAGAGACAGTTTTGTTCCGAAGATTTATGTTTACCTGGCAAACTCAAATCCTCTTTCCTTTCATCCGTATTGTTTTTTAAAGTGCCTTCAAGAGAAAATGGTTTTTAATCAAATTCATGAGATAACTTTTTATGTTACATTTTATAGGCATTTAAACTTTTCAAGATAGGACACAACTAAAATAATGTATGACTGAATGTATTTTTGGAAAAATTTCTGCATGCTAGAGCAGAATCATCCACATCTATACACAAACACTGACAGAATTTGTCACATAGAAGATAATCTGTAAATTGTTGTGATTATTAAGTGCTTTCCCTATATTACAGTTTTTCACATTTATTAAGGAATCAGGTAAAGGCTATGCATGACATCATAAACTTTTAAATTCACAGAGCTATGCCAGTGGTGTCCACTTGCTAATTAACATTGATGTGCCACAAAACCGTACATGCCTAAAAAGGTATTACTAATGGCAAGGGCGATTTCTGCTCTTCTACAGTTGAGTGCTTGCTTTTTTGCAACAACCTCAAACTCCCTACAGTCAGTGGGTTAGAATTTCTAAAAAGTTATTTCTCCTATCAACCAATGTGGAAACTTCCAAGGATGCTGTGAATTCTTCATTTTTACAAAAGATAAGAACAAATTTAACAATGAAGGCTATTATTTTTAGACAGAGATAGGTAGAAATTTTGTATACAAGCTCCACCACATGTCATTATCTTATTCAGCTGACAGGTGGTGCTCCAGAACAATATGGGCAGTGGGGATGTGTGATTAGATTTCCATCAGAGTTTCTGGGACAAACCATGAGCTATACCTTTAAGATAAAAACCTTTTAATGTAGTAGTTGAATTACCAAAATTTTTATGTGCAAGAATAGTAACCCAATAAAATAATTTTTACATGCAAATAACCTTATAAATTTTAGATGCAGGCATTGAACTAGACTGGGATGAAGTTTTCATGTAGTTTCAACTCAACTTTTTACTTTACTGCAAACCAATAAATTGGAATATTAAACTATAATTAAAATCAATACAACTGATTTTCCTCCATCTGTTATATTATTTAGCATTATTATGACATTCTGTTTAACCAATGATTGATCATAAATAGAAGACTGAAGTGTTAACAACATATTTAAGACAAATATGTTTAAATTATATTTTTCCAATTAAGGTGTCCTGATATATTTTTCTTTTGTTTTTGGTTGATAAATAATAATTGTCCATATTTATGGGATATAAATATGGGATTTTTCAGTACATGCATATGTTGTATAATAGTTAAATTAGAATAATTAACCTATCTATCAACTCAAACATTTATCATTTCCTTGAATTGTGAATACTCAAAATGTTCTCTTTCAGCTTTTTGAAAATATACAATAAATTATTAAACATATTTACTCTGCATTGCTACAGAACACTAGAACTTTATTCCTATCTAGCTATAATTTTGTATTCTTTAACCAATCTCTCTATATTCCCCTCTGCCTTATCCTTCCCAGCCTCCAATAACCAAAATTCTACTCTCCACTATTATGAGCTCATTTTTTTAGCTCCTTGTATTTATCTTTCTGTGCCTAAGTTATTTCTCTTAACATAATGTCTGATAGATTCACCCAGGTTGCCCCAAATGAAACAATTTCATTATTTTCTTAATGGCTGAATAGTCGTCTACATTAGGTGTTTCTCCTAATTATTATCTCCTAATTAGGTGTTTCTCCTATCCCTCCTCTAGCCCCCCGCCCCCTGATAGGCCCCGGTGTGTGATGTTCCCCTCCCTGTGTTCATGACTAACAGCCATTTTATTTATCGTTTATCATTTTGTGCAGTAGCTTTAATATTACCCAGACCACTGTAGCCATCAATACATTCTTGAAAAAGAGTATGATGATTTGTAATGTTTCCAGGAAGATAATTGGGAAATTGTATATATTGCTTGATTAAATTTTAGTGTATTTATATTGCATAAAACCTGTAACTCAAAGTTGAATCATGTCTCTCACTTTTCTAATGGTAATAAGATTTTTTTTTTTAAGCATTCAAATTAAATAGAATTTGTTTACTTTTAAGAAACAATTCAGGGATGACTGAGACCTATACTACTTTCTATTTCTGAGAAGGTTAGTAAGCCTCTCTGGATTTATTTGTGCTTTGAGAAAAAGAGTGTAGAAAAGCAGTTTAGGTTTTGTAAGTTTTTCATTTTTCCCAATCAGAAGTCTTGATTAGAACACCAGTGCCTATGATTCTGGGTACACACAGGATGGCATTAGTAATAGTCCTATATAACATTTTTTCAGGGGAGATGATATAACAGCTGTCCTTTTTGCCTGTAATCCCTATTTGGAGTAGTCTCAGGACTGTGAAAAAAATCTTCTCTAGGATTATTGCATGACATGCAACTATTCAGGTCCCCAGACCTGACATTTACTCCCTGCCCTACTTTCTCCCTGGAATCACTGTTTGTCCAGAAGGAGTTAGATATTGGATGGAGATACTGTGTTAGCAGATATTATCTCAACACAGTACTTATTCCTCCCCTCCTGTTCCTGTATTTTAACTCTAAACAAGTGCATTTAACAACTTGGGCTCTCTGTTTTCTAAAGTCTTTGGAAATTATTAAGTATAAGTAGATTGTCAAGATTGATCTTCACAAAAAAAGATCATATTTTTTTCTAATAGGGGCTTGTGGTACCATAAATGGTTAATTTTTACACAAATATTTTGATTCTTAGTGGTTTCATGCATCATGGCAATTCTGTTAGTACCTTTTGCTATGCTATATAGTTTTTACAAGTATGCAAATGTTGAAGGATATTTAATAACCCTGACGTTATTAAATGTTCAGTTATCTCCCAAGGTTTTTAAATGGGTCTTGGGAAATTTTGAGATTAAATTATATAATTTGTAACTGAGACATAATATTCATTCTCGAATATAATTTGCAGTGATGGCTTTATGAAGGAAGAACTAATTACTCTCATGATTGAGATCAGAGACAATTATTAGAATTATGTTTCCTAAGGTTATTTTTCTATGTACAAACTATGTCCCTTGAAAACTGCAAGCTGATGTGTGCTTATTGTGCTTATCTAGAAAATCAGTTCCTTATCAATTAGTTTATAGTGTTTTAGACTGATTTATGGTCAAATTAAAAAGATCCATTGACATTTTCATCAGAAACTGTAAATTAAATATGTATCTTATAGCTGAGAACAATGAAAACTAGGCAGCCTTAACGAGTGATATTAATAACACTTTGAAGTTTTCTAAGTTTTTCTATATTATAATAATGTATTTTTACAGGTTGAAAATCAGCACAGATCTAATGTATTTTTACAGGTTGAAAATCAGCACAGCTCTACTCTGAAGGATTGTTTTGTGTTTTCTTTCATGCAGTGTACAGTGTTTAATTCTTATAATAACAAGGTTGCTCACTTTCCAGCAGGAGGCCCCTCAAAGCAAGATGATGCCTCTCAGTTGGCAGATTTCTGTATAAATAAATAACACTCCACACATTCCTTTCAGATACCCAAGTAAGTGAGATAATGCTATATAACTTTTTTCATTAAAAAATAGCTGTATTATGTCAGTGACCTGTAATCAATAGCACTGCAAGGAGAAGCGACAGCCTCATTCACCTTGCATCCATGCAGAAATAACTGAACTCTATTTCCATGGCTGGAAGGAGAAGAAGAAAGAAGAGAATGAAAGAAAAGAGCAACCTTGGAATGCAGTCACTCTCATGCTAACAAGGGGGAGTTTAAACTGACTGTTTTTACTACATTGAACTTACCACTCAACACATTGCAAATAACCCTTGTACTCTAAGTATTGGGATAATCATTGATAATAATGGTGTGGTGGGAATATAGTAAACAGTCTTTTGCCATGTCCCTTAATTCTATATAATTTTCTATTAATGTTTCATCAGTTGCCCAAATATTGTACTGAAAAGGCTTTACTGATTGAATATAAAGATGCAGTCATTACAAATACCATTTCTGGGCAAGAATGGCAATGTATGTTTAAACTTCTGTAATTCAGGGTAAGACAATATCATCTACTTCACATTGTTGTCTACTCTTTCTGACACAGGCCATTAATTGTAAACATGGAAATGTTGGATATTAAAAGGAAGAATAAGAAATATGCTGTTGAGCAAACCAAAGTTAAGGCCTTTAAATTCTTTCTCACTGAAAATTTCAAAATGTTTGGTAATTTTGAATTTCAACTGTAATTCACAAACTCTTATTTTATTTTAAGACTTTGAACAGATGTTGTGGAGAGAATATAGAAAACTTTTGCAGTGACTGTGGGCCTGAAATTAAAGCCTTTACTAAGAGTTATCTCACTTTGAAATTTGTGGAAGTCATGCAAACATAGTTCAATGGAATTCAGTTCATTCTGCCTAGACATTCGACACATTCTGCCTAGACATTCATTTGTTCAATACCTCACAGGCCTTGCATAGCAGTGAATAAGACAGCCTGATGTACAAAGACAAAGACCAACAATATTTGGCCCTGGCTCCTTAATTCAATTATTTGAATCTATATGGGACGTCAACAGTATACAGTTTAATACATTTGATATTCACAAAACAACATCAGCAACAACTCTTTAAATATCCACAACATCTGGGTGATTTTAAACATAAATACATATAAATTCAACACACTCTAATGAGGTTGCAGATTATTTTGTCACTTTGTTAAATACATTTTAACGTTAGCTCTGTTTCTAATATATATGAGACATGGGACTGTTTGCTGGAAGAGCTCTTAATATGATCATCTTTTCCAGGTATTTTACAGAAAACAAGTGTAAGATTTAAAGATGTTATTTGCCTAAGAATAGGTTGCCAGTCAGTGGCAGAGACTGGAACTCATGTTGTCTGACATTTTTCTACTGCCCAAAGAATTACTCCATACAAATGGAGGGGAAATAATAGATCACTTTAGAGTTCTTATACTGGATTTATTTCGTACATTTAATAGGTAACTTTTATGTTATTATTAAAATAACATTTATTTCAGAAATATTGAGAAATACATGTAGCAAAAATGAAGAAAATATTATTTATAATCTTATCACTTAGAAATAATACTACTAACACTTTGTACTAATAACATTTTGCAGATGTTTGTAAATACTTTCTTGATGTGCACATGAGTGTATGTGTCTGTGTGTGTGTCTATAGTACTTCTTACAAAATGATATGCTTTCTATTATGTTTAATAACCAGGTTTTGTACTTATTTTATACCCCAAATTTTAATTTCTGAAATTCTTATTTGGACCAACACATTTAGTGATACAATTTTTAGAATTATTATATGAAATCAGTTTATTTACTCACTTCCTTTAATGTTGCCCTTTATGCTTTTATCGTTTTATTTTTCACTTTTAATTACCCTTTTATGTTTAAAAAGCTGGAGATAACTCTTTTGAGTTACATCTTTACACATAATTATGATTTCCTCAGAATAAATATTTGCAAGATCAAAAATTAAGAATTTAAGCTTTTGGTATTTAATGGTTCATTACCCTGAAGAAAGTTTGCACAAATTCAATCTGCTGCTACCCATTTAACAATTGATTTCAAAATTTTTTTTATTTTTTTAAAATTTAAGTTTTCTTAGGTGAATACAAATATCAATGAATAATTTGAATATCAATATACTAGTGGACCTTTTCTTTATTGTTTATCTTCATATAGAGATATGTGAAATATAAATGTTATTTCCTGGATATAGTAGTCTTAAGAATTATATATAATGAGGGTTATCTTTAATTTAATTGATTTTAAAATATCTGTTTTATAGTATTGTTATATATGATAGCATGAATGCTGAGATTCTATTAAAACATATTTATATTTCCTAAGTTTATTATATCTTTTTTAAATTTAACACTGAAAAGGAAATAAAAAGATTTTCTTTCCTTTTTCCCCAAATTTGTAAACTTGAATGTTCAATTAATCTGTGGACTACAAACCAGTTATGTGAAGATTAAGTATTTTTAAAAATCCAACCTGCTCTCGTGTACGAATTGCTAAATATGATAATTTATTTAACTGAATAGTGATGAACTGATATTGAAAATGTTTTTCATAAATTAATACTTTCACCATTACAAGTAATCTCTGTGTTCAGTGTAGAGTCAAAGCACTGAGCCATATGCACACATAACCAAAAGTGTTTCAGCTTTCCTTTCCTTCATACTCAGATTTTGACATTTATGAAGTTGCAGTCATTTCTATTTTATCATTTTATATTTCCTATTATATAAATCAGTGAATGTTTACTACTATGTTTAGAAATTAAATATTATATGCTCCTTTTAAAAATATTTTCACATTTTTCCCTCATACAAGAAGCTGTTAATCTTTCAAAATTAATGAAATGTTTGCAATAATATGTATTTGTGACTGACTCCATGTTGTTGCTTTCTCCCTGTTCTGTTGTTTTTCCTTTTGCATCAGTTTACTTCTCAATGTAGCAATGAATTGATTGATTGATTGACTGAGATGGAGTCTTGCTCTGTCACCAGGCTGGAGTGCAGTGGTGCGATCTCCGCTCACTGCAACCTCTGCCTCCCGGGTTCAAAAGATTCTCTTGCCTCAGACTCCAGAGTAGCTGAGACTACAGGTGCATGCCACCACACCCAGCTAATTTTTGAATTTTTAGTAGAGACAGGATTTCACCATGTTGGCCAAGATGGTCTTGATCTCTTGACCTTGTGATCCGCCCGCCTCAGCCTCCCAAAGTGCTGGGATTACAGACATGAGCCACCGTGCCCAGCCTAGCAATGAATTTATTTTGACGCACATTACTAGAGTTGATGTATGTATATAATATTTCATGGGTATACATGACAACTAATGCATTTGAATAATGCTGAAAAATTGTGTAAATACAGGATAATATTTAAACAATAAAGTGTAAGTTTTATAGACATTTATATCATTACTTTTAAGTGCCTTGTTAACTTTCTTCGTAACAAATGTAATCATTGACGTCCTACTTTTAAGGGGGAAGGAGAAAAGTACCATTTTACCATGTGAAAAAATTGGGCATTTTGTTTAAGGAAATATGTTGTCAATAGTTTTTTGGGAAATTTTATCACAGTGCAGCAAAGCATTTTTTTTTCAAACAATTTCAGTGCAATGCATTGACACAGTTACTGTTGATAGTGAGCAAACAAGAATTTAAATAAAGTAAGAAAAAAGTGAATTGGAACAAAATGCTATCATGTCTTCTCCTGTCCATAGAAGTGTTTTGTTTTGTTTTGTTATGAAATTTAGATGACTTGGAGCTATTTAAGACCACTTCTTACTAAGAATGTTTAAAAAATAAAGTAGCATGTGGAAAATGGTCTCTATTTTGGAGTTTAGTAACTAAAACATACACTTTAGAGTCAACAAATCTGAGTTCAAGTTTCAGATTTGGGACTTGCTAGCTGTATGGTCTTTGAAAACTTAAATTGTTCTTTTTTTTTTTTTTTTTTGAGACGGAGTCTCGCTGTGTCACCCAGGCTGGAGTGCAGTGGTGGGATCTCAGCTCACTGCAAGCTCCGCCTCCTAGGTTCACACCATTCTCCTGCCTCAGCCTTCCGGAGTAGCTGGGACTACAGGCGCCGGCCACTACGCCCGGCTAATTTTTTGTATTTTTAGTAGAGACGAGGTTTCACCGTGTTAGCCAGGATGGTCTCAATCTCCTGACCTCTTGATCCACCCGCCTCGGCCTCCCAAAGTACTGGGATTATAGGCGTGAGCCACCACGCCAGGCCTTGAAAACTTAATTAACTTCTTTGTGTCTTACTCTCATATTTAAAATGGGGAAGATACTTTTACTTCTCAGGGCTGTTCTGATGGCTAAATTGAAAAATATGTATAAGGTATTTAGCATGACATTTCACTCACTGTAAATACTTGTGAAATGTTACTGTATTTTTCTATAAAGGTGGTAACTTTTTAATGCTATTTTTTATTATCACAGTATTTTAGGAGATTTGTCTTTAGTATTCCATTTTAGAGTGCTGAGTATACAAAACAAATCAATTTATTTCATTGCATTCAGCACATACTTATTTCATGGCTACTTCCATACCAGTAAAGGCATCAGGAGTTTATTAAACAATCTAGTGAGGAAGACAGATACAAAAATAGATACTTTCCAAATTTTATGGCAAATGGTAAGCAAAAGTTACTCTGAAATAACAGTATAACTAAAGTCTGGAAAACTTTTCTGGGAAAGACAGTTTCTGAAATGAGTTATGAAGATGATAAGAATTAGATGAAGAGTGGAAGAGTGGTGCAGAGGATGTTCCAGATAGGGGAAACTGCAACAATAGTTTTGAAAGAAATAATCTCAGGATGTAATTTGGACAATTTATTTAGAGTGATTAAAGCATAAAGATGTCAGAGAGGCGCAAAGGAAGAGAGCGAAATGTAGAAGCAGGCTACAGGAACTTTCATGTTCTGCTAGGGGCTTTTTTTTTCCTCTTTCGTTTTTTTCTTAATTGATGGTATTTTATATGCTGATTTGATTTATGGAATTATCTGATAAGGAAAATTTATGTGTGTTATAATCAGGGTGCATGATACCCTATCAAACTAGTATTTGACAACCCTAATAGTTCATTCTATATGCAGTTCATTCTAAATGCAGAATGAAATAGGAAAATATCAAGTAAAATACTTTTTAATATTTTAATATATTAATTAAAAATATTAAATATTTATTAATAAATAATATTAATATATGCAGTTCATTCTATATGCAGAATGAAATAGGAAAATATCAAGTAAAATACTTTTTAAAATTGAGAATTTTGCAGAGAGAATTCACTTTAGGCCATACTCCTCAGAAAGGCATTGGGCTTTGTTGTGAGAAGGCAAGAAGTGAGGAGGGCCTAGAAATGGAAACAAACAAACAAACAAAAACCACGCAAACAGTTTTAAATACTGTTTATTGGGTTCTGCCATGTATCAGGTTCTGTGCTAGGTATTATTGCATAAATTACACATTCCCGACAACACAGACCTGTTTAAAATACCTATATCATATTTGTTTTTTTGTGTGTGTATATGTATATACGTGTGTGTATATACGTGTGTGTGTGTATATATATATATACTCAATATGTATATTTTTCTCCCAATAAAAAGAGAGGTTAAGTACTTATATAAAGAGTTCTAAAGGTATGAAGTCAGGATTTAAGTCAACTTTCCCCTGACTCCAAAGGTGTAGTGTAGAAACTATTAGAGGGTATTTCAATGATTACTTCCTTTACCTCTTCCTTACTGGCAGAATAAACTTTAGTTCAATTGTCCCCCATCCCTGGGGAGAGAATCATTATTGCTCTAAGCCTATTATCGTCATTTCATTTCTCCTGCCAGTTCAGTAGTGAAAATGGGATAGAGTTCTGATCAATGAAAGGGGAAATCTGGCAGGCTTCCAGAGAAACTCTCTAATGAAAAGAGAAACACAGGGGAAGCACTACCCATTTTAGCTAAAGATCATTATGTCTGGATATGACACCTGTAACTGGCAGCCCATCCTTTGGTACTGGATGGTGACATGAATGCCATCCCCAAAAATGCAAAATGGATTCTTCATGACATTGTTGAGCTTCTGAATCAACCCTGCAATATCTCTTATCTCTAGACTTTTTACATGCAAGACATAAAATCTCTAATTTTTAAGCCATGTTTATAGCCAAATTATTTTATTTAATACAAGCCCTAAATGTTCAATTACAATACCTTGGCTTACTTGTTCAGTTACCTAAGTAGCAGATTCATTCAAATGTATTCCTCCTCCTTTAAGTTGACTCCCCCTTCTTGGTCATTAGAAAGAAATAGATAAGTTTGAAAAAAAATGAGTATCTATTCGTTTCACAGAATCTTGGTCTGAAAGAGATGTGAAAATAAAGAGTGAAGACTGGTAGGTTACCTAGGATTATAAGGAACACTGTTATAAATTACCGAGCTGTTGTACAATAATATAATTTCATTGTGCTTTAAAATTGTCCTAAATTTTGTAATAGTTACAGGAGAAATAATAAACTAAGTGACTCTTTCTTTGGAAGTGTCCATTTTTAAGTGTTGATTATCTACTGAACACTACACTTGAATTTTAGGTAAAGCTATTTGATTCTCATACAGACTGTGTGGTTAGGATGGAAGGTGTTTTGTGCCCACAAAATGTTTCCTTTGGAAGCCTAATAGAGAATGCTCATCAGCTTTCAATGAAAAGATATGCTGTTTGCAGAAGGTCTAAAATGAGATAAGACAAGACAAAAAAGTTAAAGTGGCATCTTTGATTTTTCTATACATCTATATTATGTCAATCTTTTTAATATATTTGCAGGTAAAATAATTTAGAGAAAGAATATTAACTTTTTCCTTCCTTGTCTAAAATATCCGTTTTTTGAGTACATGCCGTATATAAGAAACTGGCCTAGTCATTTACATATGTCATTGCATTCCATTTTTGGGGTCATATATTCTTGTTAGTATTTTGTTATTATAATTTTACTGGCTATAAATCAAATAGTCTTTAAAATAATGCCATTGGACATTCCTGGGGATCCCACTTGTACTTGGAAAATAATTTTTCTTTAATTTTCTATTTATTAATGGGCACTTGAACTACAAAATGGCTATTACTTTATTTCATAGATTGTTTTTCCAGATAGACATTTTATTGATGGAATATGAATGAAATATTATGTCATGTTAACAGATGTCCCATTTATATGTTGAAAATTGATAGGATGTTAGGCTTTTCAGTCAGATAAGTATAATGTACAAATTTTGAAGTGCCCTGTTATTCTATCTACTCACAATTATGTGGTCTCCTATTAGTTAAGGATTTTCATAGCCTGATAATTCATTTTGATCCTACCATGACATGATGTTTTATTTAAAGTTTAATTGTTTTTCCCATAACTTTTTAAATGCCCAGTAAAATAATATCATTGGGTTATGGAAAACCCTTTAGCCAAATCCTATTTAAAACAGAATAGTAGGATGTGAGGTGACAAGGTCAGTAAGGTCTTAGTCTCCAAGTGTTTTAAAATGCTTTATCTACCTGTAGACATTTTCCCCTTTCTTCTGCACCTTGTCAAACCAGTTTATTCTACAGTTTATATAAACATGTAGCCTTCTGTACACTTGTTTTATTTATATTGTGCAATAGTATTGGAAATCACTCAAGTTGTTGTATGAATACATTGGATGGGAGCAGTTTTTTATATATATATATATATATCTACTGTGTGGTTAGGATGGAAGGTGTTTTTAGGCTTTTATATATATAAACATGTATATATTTGTATATATATAGCTTATATATAAAAATATATATAAGCTATATATATAAATATATATAGCTTATATATATAAATATATATACACACACATCTTACCTTTCTGTGTCATGTCTAGTAGTTAAATGCTCTGTATGTAACTATTTATGTTAGTGTATACATTTGACTGCGAGGTGAACTGAAATAGTTGTGGTATATCTTTTCAGGTTTAAAACGTTTCTAATTGATAAATACATGCTATGTGCTGACATTTTACAACAAAATTTTGGGATATTTCATTGTTAACTGTTAATTAAGCATTGAAAGTAGTCTGAAGACTACAAATTTAATAAAATATTTCATAAGGATTAGATAAGCACTAATGAAAATGAAACTCATATCATAACTTAATACATAGAAACTAATTGACTGTAAGTTCAACAGCTTTTCATACATCTAATAATTTAATCAGTGAATAGTATCAACTGTAACAATGGTGGTTTTTCCTACAATTTCTGGAGCAGAGGCTCTGTGATAGATGCTTCATACACAAGGTTTCATTTGAATCTGAACAGGAGGCAGAATTGAAATTTGTGTGACTCCAAAGCTAGGTATAGTTATTCCCATTTTCATATTCTATATTAGAAATATGGAACATAAACTTATTTAAATTATTTACAGGTAATTCTTAATAGTAACAATTGATGTAGGATCACAGAACAACATGTAATAATTTTTATACAAATTAAATAAATATGCTAAGATTGTTAACCTATTGTGATGACAGGCTGAGGAGGATATTTGAAGGTTGCCCAATAATAACACCAACAGAATTTGACCGCATTACTGTTAATTAAGACCTTAGTATCACTTATGTAAGAAAGCAATCTTATGAAAAACACATACCAAATGGACACAAGAGTCATAGTAGGAAAACAATTGTACAACATATCATTTAAAAACTTCTGAATCTCATTTACTCTCATATATTTTCACTCTGAGATTTTTAAAAAGTTTACAATTATTTGCTTTGGTCTTATCCATGAATAATAGGGGTTTTAATTACTTACACATTAACAATTCCAAATGGATTGGCAAAATACTGGAAGCGAAGTTTTATTTAGGCTATTCTCAGCTTCTACTTTTAGGGGAATATTCTGGAAAGATAAACTTTAAGAAGAAGGAACTAAAATTTCAGCATGTACGGAAAGGTGTAACAGGAAGTGGTATAAGTCTTAAGGACATTAGAAAATAAATAATTACCACATTAATTCAAAGCCTTACAGTTTTTCAGAGGTTCTTGGCAGACATGAAAGCACAGAAGTAATCAATTATTGAAATTGGCAGATGACAATGACAAAGAAATTTGGAGATGCAATAGAAGCAATAGTGGAAAAATGTCAAAAATATACTCATTTTTAAAGCTTAAGAGAAATGCTAGAAGGAAGATTACATAACTGCTATTGTGATTATTAAGATTCTTTTAGAAAGACTACTAAAGAAAATGTTCCAGAATGCTGAAATTAGGATAATTACCCACTACTGCTATTTATATTCTGAAGATATATATTTAGATGCCCCTGAATTCTGTACACCATTTGAAGAATTAAATTTAAGGTAGGCTTGTGTTCTCTAGTTGTATTTCAACTGTTGATTCTTATATAAGTTTTTCATAAGTATATAAAGAAACTTATGCCTTTGAGTTTAGCTTCTTTTTTAGACATGTATCTGAAAAATCAGAAGTTTAAAAATTATCTCAATATAATTAATTCATAAAATGTGACCTCTAAATTATAACACAATGCATAAGCCCATAAGTAATTTATATTTATTAGTTTGTTTTTGTGTATGGCCTGGTCAGTTTGATCAGTTTAAAATTGATCCAACTTTATTTCTACATAATAATATGAAGGCATACCTAAGAGATATTGCAGATTCAGTTTCAGACCACCACAATAAGCTGAATATCACAATAAAGCAAGTCAACAATTTTTCCCTACACATATAAAAGTTATGTTTCTACTATACTGTTACCTATAAAGTTACAATTATATCCAAAAATACAATGTGAATACCTTAATTTAAAAATAGTTATTGCTAAAAAATGCTAACAATCTTCTGAGCCTTCAACAGGTTGTAATTATTTTGCTGGGGGAGGGTCTTGCTTGGCTGTTGATGGTTGCTGACCAGTCAGGGTGGTGGTTGCTGAAGGGTTGCGGTGGCTGTGGCAATTTCTTAATATAAGACAACAATGAAATTTGCCGCATTTGTTGACTCTTCCTTTCATGAAAAATGTCTCTCCAGCATGCGATGCTGTTTTGTAGCATTTTACACACAATATAACTCTTTTCAAAGTTGGAATCAATTATTTCAAACCCTGCTGCTGCTTTTTCAACTGAGTTTATGTAGTATTCTAAATCTTTCGTTGTCATTTCAACCATGTTTATAGTATATTCACCAGGAATGGTTTCCATCTCAAAAAAACAACTTTCTTTGTTCATCCATAAGAAGCAATTCCTCATCTGTTCATTTGATCATGAGATTGCAGCAATTCAGTCACATATTTAGACTCTATATCTAGTTCTCTTTCTACCTCATCTGCAGCTGTTTCCTCCACTGTAGTTTTGAATTCCTCCAAGTCATCCATGGGGGTTGAAATCAACTTCTTCCAAACTCCTATAAATGTTGATATTTTAACCTTCACCAATGAATCATTAATTTTTGTAATGATATCTAGAATGGTGAATTCTTTCTAGAAAGTTTTAATTTTACTTTGCTCAGTTCCATCGGAGGAATCCTGTCTCTGGCAGGTACAGCCTTATGAAGTATATTTCATAAATAATAAGAATTGAAAGTTAAAGTTACTTCTTGATTCAAAGTAATGAGCTGCACAATAGATGTTGTATTACCAGGCATGAAAACAGCATTATTCCCCTTGTACATCTCCATGAGAACTCTTGGGTTAGTAGGTTCATTGTCAATGAGCAGTAATATTTTGAAAGGAATCTTTTTTTTTCTGAGCAATAGGTCTCAATAGTAGGTTTAAAATATTCATGCTGTCATAACAATGCTGTCAACAGATGTGTTGTCAACTAGGCTAGTTGTTCCATATAGAGCACAGGCAGAGTAGATTTAGAATAATTATTAAGGGCTCTAGGATTTTGGAATGGTAAATGAGCATTGGCTTCAACTTCAAGTCCTGTCTGCATTAGTCCCTGAAAAACAGTCAGCCTGTCCTTTGACACTTTGAAGCCAGGCATTGACTTCTTTCTATGAAAGTGCTAGATGGCATTTTCTTGTAATAGAAGGCTGTCTTATCTCCATGGAAAATCTGTTGTTTAGTGTATCTACCTTCATTAATAATATTAACTAGATCTTCCAGATAACTTGCTGCATGTTCTATATCAGCACTTGTTAGTTCACCTTGCTTTTTGTTATGGAGACAGCTTCTATCCTTAAACCTCATGAACCAGCTTCTATCCTTAAACCTCATGAACCAATCTCTGCTAGCTTCCAACTTTTCTTTTACAGCTGTCTTACCTCTCTCAGCCTTTATGGAATTGAGGAGGCTTGGGGTTTTTCTCTGGATTAGGCTTTAGCTTAAGGGAAAGTTGTGGCTGGTTTGATCTTCTATCCAGACTTTTAAAACTTTTCTCCATATCAGCAATAAGGCTGTTTGACTTTTTTTTTTTTAATATCATTTGTGTGTTCATTGGAGCAGCACTTTTAATTTTCTTCAGTAACTTTTCCTTTGCATTCACAATTTGGCTGTTTGACACACAAGGCCCAGCTTTTGCCTATCTTGGCTCTCTTGATATGCCTTCCTTGCTAAACTTAATCATTTCTAGCTTTTGATTTCAAGTGAGAGACATGCAATTCTTTTTACTTGAACACTTAAAGACCATTATAGGGTTATTAATTTGCCTAATTTATAATTATTTCATCTCAGGGAATTGGGAAACCCAAGGAGAGGGAGAGAGATGGAGAAATGGCCTAGTGAAGCAGTCAGAACACACACCTATTTATTAATGAAGTTTGCTGTTTTATATGGGTACGATTTGTGGCTCCTCAAAAAATTACAATAGTAACATCAAAGATCACTGATTACAGATCACCATAATAGATATAATAATAAAGTTTGAAATATTGTGAGAATTTCCAAAATTCACAAAATGCTCTGTGTCCAGAGACACAGAATTAACATATGTTGTTGGAAAAATGGTGCTGACAAACTTGTTCCATGCAGGGTTGTCACAAGCCCTGAATCTGTAAAAAATAGTATCTGCAAAGCACAATAAAGTGAAGCACAATAAAATGAGATATGCCTAAATGTTTGGTCTGGGATTTTATTTTACCCTATATACCTCCTACTAAGTAGCCTTGTACTGTGTCATAGATGGTGTCAGAAGATATGAGAGTACTGAGTCAGAAAAAAGGACTTTTATTACTCATGTTGCAGCAAGCAAGATAAGCATTGGCATGCTTGTATGAATTTTTCTTGCCTAATTGTATTATAGGCAACGCTGACTTTGGGGTATCCCCTACTTTTATAGCAATCAAACAAGCCTGCTGTTTGTCCCTGTAGGAGACATTATATCATTCCTCAAGGTTTCTTACTGCAAACACAACTCAGAAATAGCTCAGATAAAGAGGCATCGCATTTTTGGCATAGCTAGCAAGATGTGTAGATGCACAGGAGACCCTTTGGAAGACTGTCTTTCCCAATGATACTTTCCAATTTTATAACATTTTCCTGCTTACAAAGAGTTTTTACACATATGATCTCATTGTGTCCTCACTTGATATTTAATACCCACTCTCTTCAAGAGTAAGAAACAGGCCAGATGTGATGGCTCATGTCTGTAGTCCCAGCACTTTGGGAGGCCGATGGGGATGGATCACCTGAGGTCAGGAGTTTGAGACCAGCCTGGCTAACACAGTGAAACCCCATCTCTACTAAAAATACAAAAATTAGCCAGGCGTGGTGGTGTGTGCCTGTAATCCCAGTTACTTGGGAGGCTGAGGCAGGAGAATTGCTTGAACCTGGGAGGCAGAGGTTGCAGTGAGCTTCGATTGTGCCACTGCACTCCAGCTTGGGCAACAGAGCAAGAGTCCATCTCAAAAACAACCAACCAACCAACCAACCAAACAAAAAAAAAACAAAAACAAGAGTAAGAAACAAACAGTTATATATTTGTTTAATGGAGTTATCTGGTAATGTTTCAAATGCCTTTCTAAGAATGCATCGTATTACTATTATTTTAGTTATAATTACAAAAATCTACAACCATAACTTTACATATATATTTAAGTTTTCAGTTTTTTAAATTCAAATATTACAATTACAGTATTACTTTCCTTGCATACATGTACCAACTTCATTGATACTATCCATATTCCCTATTCAAATAGCTTGGAGAGAGGGTGGTACTATATACCATCAAATCATAATCAAACTTTATTGTACATAAAAAACTAATATATTTGTTAAAATTTTAAATCCCTGGGCTGAGCTGCAGAAACAGGTTCCATTGTATAGGTTATGGTTCAGACTATGTATCTTCAATTTTATTTGGGAGTTTGGTTCATTTACATTTAATATACATTGACATTGTTAATTATTTTCTATTTGTTCCATTGGTCCTTTATTCCTTTGTTCATGCTTTTCTTCCTTCTTTGAGATTAATGAAAAGTTTTTTTCTATTTCTCTATAGGCTTTTTCAGGATCTCTTTTTGTATTATTTTTTAATGGTTACTCTAGAGATTAAGACATATATATTTAAGTAATTCCAATGTGATTATCTATAAACTTCCTTTAAGGAATACTAATTTAGGGGGCTGAAATCTTTCTTTACTAGTTATTCCTTTGAGTTAAGGACTTAATGTAGAAGAAAATAAATACAATTTAATAAATAAATAATTAAAAATGCAGCTGTGTTTTTGAGGAGTAGTGATGGATGTCTAAAAATAAGATTTAATAGCAATCTATGTCTTATGTATACCACCTTCTAATATCTGAGGACTCTGCATTATACTAAAGTTTATACAACTAGAATTCAGGGAAGTTGCAGTAGTAGTCTCTAATCAGTATGTAAGAGCATAAAATTAGTCAATACTCGTCTCTCTATGGTCTCAGGCAACTATGGCCCATATATATCCATTTAGGCTAATTTTGGAACTGGATGATAAATAGATGGACATTTTCAAGGTGTCTACAAAGATATAGATACTTAACAGTTTTGTTTTCTACTAGGAGTGAATTTTCCTCCTAGTATTTCACCTTACTCTTAACACTTGTTTAATGCATCAGCATTTTTTTTTCTCTTTATGTTTGAGATCCCTTAAGACATAACTCTGGCTGTAACTGGCAAAAGACAGGACCTTCAAAAATTCAAAAACACCCGTGGTAAATACCACAAAGTAAGCTACTTTTGACTGTTCCTCTAAAGGTCACATAATGCTTTGTGTTTTCTACAACATGACACAGCATGACAGAACAAAGTAGTTATCTTTTGTACTTGTCAACATTGTTATATCAACTTCAAATAATGATATGCTCCTGAGTATGCTGTTGCTTTTTTCCTTTAGGGGCTTGCACTGATTTCTTTAAAGTATTATATGCATCAAGTAAACGATTCCTTTATTATTCCTGACACCTGAATTTGGTAACAAAAAGTATCTAGATATCACTTCAAAACTGCATTGAGATGCTATTTGCAGTTGAAGTGATATAAATGCAGTTCATTTGGATTTTCTGTCTTTATGTTACCATTTTTACTTAACACCTGTGTTTGCCAGTAGGAAAAGAGGCTATATTATTACCGGATGTTGTGGAGGACAACATTTAGACTGGCAAGGAAATATATTTTAAGTTTTAACTGAGAGATTTTAATTAAAAACCTTAACTTGTAGTCATATTTTGATTTGGTAACTCTAAAATGATATAACTTGTAGTAGTTAAGAGTAATACTAGCTGATAGAACAAAACAACAATAAAAACCCTGTATTACAGTAGCTTAACCCAGTAAGAGTTTATTTCTCATTACTAACAGTTCAATGCAGATGTTTCTGGCTGAATTTCTCCCTAGGACCATTTTCACCAGATTCTCAGTATAGCCTGGTGAAAGTCTGAGGCCAAATGGGGGAAAAAGAATGGAAGGTTGCCTTTGTAATCCCAGCATTTTGGGAGGTTGAGGTGGGTGGATCACATGAGCCCAGGAGTTAGAGACCACCTTGGGCAACATGCCAAAACCCTGTCTCTACAAAAAATTAACTGGGCATGGTGGCATGTTCCTGTAGTCCCAGCTACTCAGGAGGCTGAGGTAGGAGGATCACCTGAGCCCAGAAGGTTGAGGCTGCACTGAGTCCTGATGGTACCACTATACCTGGGCAGGGTGACAGAGTAAGACTCTGTCTCAAAAAAACAACAAAAAAGAAAGAATGGAAGGTGGCATGTGGGAAGTTTTAACATGTCAAAAATGACATGTTATGTTTTTCCCATATTCTCTTGGCTAGAATTTAGTTCATTGGCATACACAACTCTAAGAGAAATATGGTCAAGCTGTGTGCTTAGAATTGGGTTTGGTTAACAGCCAGCAGTCTCTGCTATAGGAAATTTAACAAGGGGAGGTTCTGTTGCAGCAGAGAGATTTTGATTAGAGGTCAGTCAGCCTTAAGGTAAAAATATAGCTCGGTCATTTTTGAGCCAAGTGACACTCAGTAAATGATTAATCTTCTGTTTGCCATAGTATGCTAAGTTATAGAACAGGGAAATAATACCTACCTCACAGGAGTAATATAAAGTTAAATGATATAATTTGTATAAATTGCCCAGCACAATACCGGGCAAGTTTTAAACATTTGAAAATGATAGTTTTAATTTTTGTTGTTAAGTAGGTACACTTTTTTCTATGATGATTCATAATAAATGTAATTTAATTTGACATTAGCTTACTTCAACACCAGAGCAGTTTTTAAAAAAGAGAATTATTTTATGCGTAATAAGCTGTAGCTTATTATATAGTTATACATTAATAAAGGAGAAAAATGTGCTCCGTACTTTAATGTCATGGGATTTATAGTGTAAACAATCCATGAGAATTTACTTATAGGAAAAGCACAACTTTTCATTAATTAACAGAAATAAGTTGATTTTTATACTACTTGTTTTTGTATATAAAATAATCTTGAGAAAAAGACATTAAAACTAAGTATAAAAATATAAAATATTTATTTTAATAACTGAATAAAATTCAGATTTGTTTGACTTTCAGAAACCCCAGTTTTTTGGCCATGTATAAATTTTGATCGTTTCATTTTTAGTTTTATATTTCAATGGCTTTCTCCATCTTAATTGATAAAATGATTTATTATGGAGTTTGTCTTTGTATTGAAACATAACATCTTATCATCACCAAGTTTCTAGAGTACACTAAAGTTTATGTCAGGTTCTGTGAAGAAAGTCCAAGATGGAGCTCAATCTTTTCATTGCAGTGGGCAGTGAATGGTAGGTAGCAGAGTGATTATTCTATGCTTAGACTGGAGCACATATTTCAAGACAGGTATTATTTTCAGGGTACATACTTAATCCTTGTTATAAATATTTGTGTTTTAAATAAAAAATGCTGAAAATTTCTTTTCTGTGGCTGGTCAACAAAGTCTGTGGTTGGGAGTTTTCCTCACTTTCACTGCTGTTCTGTTTTCCCTGGATTTGTTATGCAGCTCTTGAGCTATTGTTTGACTTATCCAGTGTCTTAAATAATTTCTGCCTAATCAATTGATGAGTATTTACATGGATCAGGGTTTGACCTTGTCTGAAGCATCATCAGTTTACATTCTAATTCTGTTATACATTTCACAAGGCTCACTCCTTGCCAGCAAACAGACAAATCAGGCATCCTAAGATGTCAGCAGAAAGTCAACACAGTGAACTTTTGGGAAAACATTCTTTTCATGCTAGGATTGGCTGTGACCAGGAAAGGAAAATATATTCGTGCTGCTTTGGTGTACTTTGTGTCATTAGATGTGTGGCTGTGTATCTTTGTCCTCTCTAATTAAAGACTCTGCTACTGGTGTCATTTGCTGTGTACAAATGTGTCTGAAGAGAGAGTTGTGTAGCTTAACCATCTGTCTACAGAGAACACAAAATCAGGTTGTTCCTTTGATAATATCTATTGTTCTCTTGAGAGTCTTTTGATATTTATGAATTTTCCCCCTTTTCTCTTTCAAGTAAAATCACCCTTTAAGGAAGAACAGAGTTAGTGTATTGAAGAGTTAGAATATTTTCTCAATATTTCCCAGGTGTATTCCAAGAATTTTCTGAACTACTGGACATTTTCTAAGATGAGCAGGTTGCTTTTTTTTAATCTCCTTCTTTTCTGCTTTTACTTCCACTGAGAGTAAATGTGTAGTATTATGTGAAGAATTTGGGATCTCTCAGCTGTATATTAATAGATGGATTGAATATTTTTGTGTAATTTGTTCTATCTTCTTGGTTCAATGTTCATGTTATTCACTAAAGAGCAAATACTTTGTGTAGCAAGGTTAGATATTCTAAATATTCTTAACATGTCTGCATTGTGGGACAAAAGTTATTGCCCTTTCCTGCCATCAACCCTAGAATATATTTCCTTATTGTTCCCTAGAAAGAAATGGGTGAGTCAACAAAATGAAAAAAAAATTAAATGTTAGGGCCACTTTAAGAATAGCCCTATAGTAGTCATTTATATGTTAATATTTTACAATGACTAATTTAATGGACAGATGGTAATTCATATTACAGTATGAGAGTAGGGCATTTCCCTAGGCCAAATTGTTGTCTACCCAGTTTTCAATTAGAGAAAACTGCCAATTATCTAGAGTGGGTTTTATTTTAATTACCGGGTGATTAGGACAGCTAGGTAACTAGCCCGAAGGAAGGAGAGCTCAACTGTGTATGTGAATCCTTATTATGCAAACCTATAAAATAAATACAGAAAGACCATGCGAAGAAACTGCTTCGGTGAAATGGTAGATAATTTACCTGAGGCAGTCTATATCCTTTTACTCATTTGATCAATAAAAAGTAAGTTTGAAATGCTAAAGTCACCATTTATTTGTGAACTACAGTTTATCGTTTCTATGAGAAAAAAATAAATTCCGGGGAAAGAGATTATATGTTAGCAATCAGTGTTCAACATGTTTTGTATTTAACATGTGTGTTAATGTATGGTGTCATCTCATGAGAAATCACTTATCAGGTGACCTTTGTCATATGAAATATGACTGAGACTTGAGGCACAGAGACAGGATGAATAAATCCCTATTCTTTTCTGTGTCTTCAGTTTTTTACTCGAGCTCCTTTTCTACATCTGCAGTTATCCTCTGAATATTTCCAATTAAGTGTGTTCCATCACTTTAACTTCAACAGTTCTAAACTAATCCAATTTCCTCACCAGACCAGCTTCTTTATCAAATTTCTATGTTCTCCTCTCTGCCAAGGGAACCACCACTTCAACATTCCTTCAAACATGGATGGTTATAGTTATTGATTTTATGCTATCATCCTCCTCTTTCTGTCAGTCATCTTTTGGCAAATTTCTTATACCAGTACCTTTATCTCCATTTGGGCTATTATTCCTATCCAGATTCTCACAGGCTTACAGCTAAGCTACTGCAACAGCTGTTGCTGACTGAATATTCTCATGTCTCTAAATAATTATTTAAATAGGGAACACTGGGTTTATACCTGATTCCTCTACGTTGAAAAATATTTCTTTGATTATTACATCAAGGGTAAAATATATAAAACATTCTGCCTCAATTTCAAGGTCTTCATTAAGTTGGTACTACCTAACCACTATAAAACAAGAAAGGATTCACAGAGATTTAGCACTTTATATATTTAATATTATAGATAATAAAAAAAATACCGAAATGAATTTTGTAATACCATTTAATGCATAGTAAGTCTCGCCACTTCCCGTTTTAGACTGCAGAGTCTCTCAAGGATGGGAACGACTTCTTAGGAACCTACTGTAGCATTTAACGTGGTTTCAACAAAACCAATTAACAATTTATTACTTGAACGAAGAACTTTCATTTTATGAATATAATCTGAATAATTCAGGAAAGGAATTTTCGTATTATTGCTTTTATCTAGTCCAGCGACCCCTACTGAAATTGTAATTATATGAAGGCCTTTAAATAAAATATTGTTGCCATGACCCTGCTGTGGGTTATTCTGATTTATTGACTTACTCAGATCTACTTGTCCAGAATCTTCAAAGATAGGGCTTAGGAGTATATTTTTGTAGTTACTCAAGAATATTCTGATGCTCAGCTAGTTTAGAGATGTACTGCCCCTGTATACTTCTCCTTCATTAGACCACTATTAATTAATTACTACTAGTAGTTAGGGTCTTTCAAGCTGAAGAAAAACACATTTTTGTAGATGGACTGGTAGGGAATGTAAAGATTATGAAACATTTCTTGTAGAATTCTCAAATATCCTGATGTATTTCCCAAAATGTCTAAATATTAATATGTTTTCATAAAAACATTATTTCACTACATTTTGGGTGACTCCAAGAATGAAAGAATATCTTGGACTAAAAGTATTAATCGTGATGAAAATCCTGTCCCTAGGTGGAATATATATGAAAATGAAAATGATAGACGTTAACTGAAAATACTTGAACTGTTTTTGCAATAGGAATGTATCTCAATCCTTTGGAGAGTCTTCTAGAGATTGAGAGGAGTTTCTAATTCTTTATTCTACATTGGCTAAAGCATATTCTAATAAATTTTAGGATTTAAATAGCTTAAATATAATGGTAAATTAGTGAAGTTGGAAAATGGTAAGTCACTCTCCAACATTAAAAACCAAGAAAACTTAATTCCCGTCTTTGTTTAGTAAAGCTGTAGTCTCTTTGATCCTTGGATACTTTCATTTGAAAGACTGGAGGTTCAAAAAAAGGGATTTGCAGGAAGTTGGGGAAGGGGTTATTACAAAATCTTTACACTCATCAAAAATCCCATTGTGTATATGGCTGTGCACACATACACACACACACACATAGATATGCACACACACACAATAGAAAGGCTTTTGTTTCCCTGTAGGATGAAAATGTAAATAATGATTGGCTAAATAAAATATATTAGGGAAGCAATAAAAGTGGTAGGAACTGAGTGCTGGTCCTATCTAAAGGGAAGGACTCTATACAGTGCCAATTAATTGTTACAAATTTAGTAATTTTTCAAAAAATACATTTGGAAAGATGAAATTTTATGTAAATATACCCAAGTTTAAAATGTCCACAACTTATTCAATTTTTACTCTTTATGCAGGAAAAGCAGCACATTAACTGGCTGAATTTGGTCACTGGCTTCCAATGTTCCACCTGCTGTATTGTGCCCTTAGGTATTATTGGAATTGTGTACATGTGAAGATCTTTTTTTATTTCTTTCACAGATCTTGTAGTCATTGATTTGACTAATTGATTCTTTAGATAAGCTGTGAAGGGAAGAGTAATATTTCCTTCATGAAACGAAACTAGAACGTAGGACTTGCATGTTCCAAAAGGAGATTGAAAGTAAAGGTTGGCTTTCTAGACCTTCATCCAGATAACTTACATCATTAACAAAGGTATTTGGCTAAAAGTTTATTCATGTTCAATCTATCAATACTATTCACATTGCTTATATCATTGCACTGTCATGTCTTCACCAGGTAGTGTCTAAGTTAATGAATGGACAGAAAACTTAGGATTCAAATATGAGAATTCTCAATTAATATTGAATCTCATTTTGATAAAGAAAAACAGAATAAAACCAGTATTTCAAATAGGAAGATCACACCACTGGACTCCAACCTGGGCAACAGAGTGAGAGCCTGTCTCAAAATAAACATAATTAAATAAAAATTAGTATTCAAATAGTTGACTATAAATATTGTTTTTTAAAATTTGTTTAACTTTTAAAAATATAGGTTTTTTTGTTTTTTTGCTTTTTTGAGATGAAGTTTTGCTCTTGTCACCCAGGCTGGAGTGCAATGGTGTGATCTCAACTCACTGCAACCTCCACCTCCTGGGTTGAAATGATTCTCTTGCCTCAGCCTTCCGAGTAGCTGGGATTACAGGCGCATGCCACCGCGTCCAGCTAATTTTCATATTTTTTAGTAGAGACAGGATTTCACCATGTTGGCCAGGCTGATCTCAAACTCTTGACCTCAGGTGATCCACCCCCATCGGCCTCCCAAAGTGCTGGGATTACAGGAGTGAGCCACCTCACCTGGCTAAAAATATAGTTATTTTTAAAAAACAAATAAAGTTTTTTAAAAGTATTGACTGTGGTCCAAGAAACAGAAGAGAAAATGCAGAATATAGAGCATAAGCAGGATTAGGAAAAAACATTAGTAACTGTTTAAACCATATTATTTTCCATCAAAGTAATTTTATGAAGTCAGCATAGAGATTGACTTATTCTTGATGACTCAGGTAGACTAACAAATTTTCTAAAACTTGGGAAAATGAAGCTTGTGTATCAAATGCTTATTTACCAGTATCTTCAAATAATGTATTGTGAATGTTACACAAGGACAAAATTTTATCTTATAGTAGTCTCCCATTATAATATGTGTGTTAGGAAAGGTTAAAAAATAACTATTATGAACTCTAGTTCATCAGAATTTTGGGTTGCCAGATGTCTCTGTTCAATATATAATGCCCTTAAGTTTTTATCAGAGTCTACTTTTTTAATACTTTGTCCAATTAGCAACAATAGTATTTGCAAGTGATGTTGTGATCCATTGAAGATCCATGAATGACTTAAATTGATTATATATATGTATGTGTGTACATGCACGCACGTGAACATGAAGAATATAATCTACGTGATGTATATCCTTTTTTTTTTTACCAGATGAATCAACAATCGATATACTTTGTCTTTTCCATTTTTAGACTGATTCTTTATTCCGGTTTTCTGCTTGAAAATTTTTCATCCATCCTAAAATGTTTAAAGTGAAATGTTTTAAACAAATTATAAAGATTTCTCTAAGACAACCTCTGAAAGTTTGGTAACTGCAATTTGATCATTACTACAATTGGATAACTATTATTCAACCAAAATACAAAGATTTATCTAAGAGAATCTTTGAAAATTTGATAAAAACTTGTACTTGATGCCATATCAAGCAATACCAAATATAGGGAAATAGCATTTTATATAATTACAAAAATCACAAATCTCTGGTTGTTATTTTTATGAGGGAGAATCAGCAAAGTAAGGAATCATAGAGAGCCGTATAAATTATTAAGCACCATAAATAGTAACTACATATTACACTGTTATCTTTGCAGTCCATACGCTTTATAGGTAAAAATAGAACCCTAACTTTCCAATTCTGTACCTGTATGACATTCATCTATGTAATTTAAGGGATCTTGATTTTGTAGGAAAGATAATGTATTCTGGAGCTGATCTTTCCTGAAGGCTATAATTATGTGCCAGGGCTAATTTTAGGCATCAATGGGGCTCTCACAAATGCTGTCAGGTGAGACATAGCACGTGCCTCGTCAGGTACATTTCTACTGGGGCCAAGTATTTATTAACTGAAAAAGTTTCAGCTACATATACTTTTTTTTGTCAATACAAACTTGGGGACCAGATGGTTTAAGACACATACAATGTTCCTTTAATTAGTTGCTAGTAGGGTTGAAAATGCCTTTTTAATAGGCAAATAAAATAGTAGGTTCATAATTTAAAGCAATTTCTTTTTTCCCTTTGAGGAAGAATGGGTGCTAACACTTATCAAGTTTAAACTACTCTGACACAAGTAAGTGATTCCCACTCCTGGAATTGTTTGCAAACTCTGAATCACAGGGCACAGAGGAAAAGCACATGGGTGAGAGACAGGGGATTTTATTACATAAGAACAGTACTGTTTCTTTTTTATTTCAGCAAGGTTTTAATGAGGCAAAAACAATCTTGACAAACATGATGATGTTAAATAACAATAGAAATAAGTAACTAAGGGAAATAGGATAATATTTTACCATGGGCTAGAATCTCCTTCCTTGAAGGTAGTTGAGGTCATCTGAAGTGCAGTCTTAAATACATTATCTCCCATGGTTCTTCCCATTCTTAATTTTCAATGTAAGTTCCAGAAATAGGAAACTAATTTTTATAAGTATTTTTGGAGTTGAAGATTTATTTTTCTTTGGAAGCTTATAAATAAAAATCTTGCCATTGTGTCATATCTGCATTAACTGTATTGTAAAGTTAATTAAGCAATAGCTGGGCATTTCATAGGGATTAATGACTAACAGGGAGGAGTAGATAGCTCAAGGTACAGCCAAGGGCCATTAACATCTGCTGGCCGTTAATTTCTAGAAAATGCCCAGCGTTGAAGTCATTATTGCTATTATAAACTAAAACTAGAAAAGAAATACAGGCATGTGGATTTTTTTAAGGGTGATGCAATTTTAATTGATATGTACAAAGCAGTCATGGAGAACTTAATTCTTGTACATTAGCCAATCACATTGCCAGTCTCAACTCTCATGGTTCCATTTGGGTTATAATTAAGCAGTAACAGTTGTAGACCTGGGCATTTCCTGGGGATTAATGAATAGCTGGGTGGAGTTAATTGCCTAAAGTATAGTCTCAAGCCATTAACCTCAGTTGGTCACTAATCTCTAGGAATTTCTTCTAACTGAGGTCATTTTTTTATGGTAAGAAAAAAATGTATTCAACTATTTTAATTTTAATCCCAGGTCATTTTTATTATCTTGAAACATACCCAATAATGAGAAATATCTATGGAGTCTTTCTGTATGCACATTTCAAAGTTACCTCTTTTTAATATAAGCACTCAATTAGTGTGGAACATACCTACGATACTTAGAATAAAACCTGTTTGATGAGAAGGACATGTTCAAATAGTAAAATCAATACACAAAGGCATTGATTTTCTTGGGTTTGTCAGTTAGTACATTTGATAGACGTGTGTTGTTGATTCTTATCTTTATTACTAATTTTTTCCTTGGTTCAATATGGAAAAAGATTGTCTTTGTTAACAGCTATGTGTAATATTTGTATCCAGTATACATATAATAGTTATACTGGCCACTATTCTTTGTGATGCAAAGAATAAAAATTTAATAAGAATTTAAATTAGAAGTAAGAATTCTTAATAAGAATTTTAATCTGTAATAAGAATAAGAATTTTCCTTGTGTTTCTCTTAGTGGTATATTCTAATAATACTCATTTCTTTGTTTTTATTAATGTGCTACTAATTTCTACTGTAAAAAGTCCAAAGTTAAATGGGCTTATTCAGACTGAAGAGAGTAATCGATTAACAAAAATTTTGAGATTACTACTTAAAATCACATTTTGTAATGAAGACATTACCTAAAGAAGCTAAAAGGCAAAGTTACATAAAAGTTTTAATTTAATGAATGTTAGCACATAAATTGCTACTGTCAAGACAGAAGGAATTGTGTTGATTCGATTTTAGTGAATTCTAATGTTAATGCTTGACTAAATTCAAAGAACCTAAATTAAAAATTGCTAAAGTTAAATTTGCTTTATGAAATTTGAACTATGTATCTGCGAAGTAATCTGTATCCTAAATATGACTGATACTGAGCCAAGTTTTTTAGTATGTGGAATAATTGTTATATTTGCAGAGTAATGAAGCTTAAACATACACAATATTAGCAATATTTACCATATCATAATAAATATGTTTGTAAGTCCTGGAAATGTTTGTATTTTTATTTAAAAATACTTGATGATGTTAATATTATCTCTACATAATATAACACTTCTATACTTGTCTATTTCTTTGCATTAAATATTAATAAAATTTGAATATATATAAGATGATTTTTAATTAGTGGAAGTTACTACGGAAAATAAAGTACATTTATTTATATGTGTGTTGTGTATACATAGTGACACATTTATAAAAGCAGCTTTCAATAAATAACTAAAGTCATTTTAAGCATAAAATTTAGCCTTTTTGCTATTGAGTATTTAGATAACAACTTTGGTTCGTTATTATTTATAAGTATAGTTACACCTAGATTTCAAGAAATGTGAACCAAATAATCAGAACGTATTTCAGAACGTATTTAACACCATACATTCACTGAAGGATTTAACATAAGAAATAAACATTGACAAAAGTTAGCAGACTTCTAAACACCAAAACCCTCACAAAATTCAATGATTGTAATTGAAACTGATTCTTCTGTAAAATATTTAATAAATGACTACTGTATGGAGTAAAAAATTAATTACCTCTACTTTTACTGTAACAGCTTGTTTCCTTATATTTCATGTGTTGTGGAGTCTATAAAGTACTTTTAGCTTCTTTCTGCCAAAGAAACATATTCTCTTTTAGTAAATGGATGACTCAAATTGAGAAATTAAATGGCTTATTCAAAGTTCCAAAATTATAGGTCTAGTGCTAAAACTGAAGCATAGGGTTTTTTTCTCCATACCTGACACCTTTATCCTATACCTGAGTTTTATAGTTGAAACATATTAGATTTGATCATTTTAAAGGCATGTTAATTCAGGATACCTTCTTTATTTTGCTTATGATTTATCATTTTTGTACATAAAGACATAGGCCATACTATTTTCAATTACATTTAAATCAACATGTACTTAGTAATCCAGTCCTAATATTAAATGTAGGCAGTTAATTTTCTTTCTTTTATGTAGAATAATTTATTGCTACATGTATGAAATTACATATTATGGAGTTTGAAAATTATTTTTTAAATTTATTTTAGATTAATGACCAGATTCCAGGTAGTGCTATAATTTTTTAATTCCAATAAGATTAATCTAATTTTGGTCATCAAGCACTGTATGATATAATCTGGTCTATTTCTTTGAAAATTCTATTATTTTAAAATTCAATATATGTTGCTCTTCGTTAGAGATTCACATTTTGGTGAAGATATAGATAGTCTTGTTTGGGTACACAGCTTTCAACATCCTATCCAATTTCATATTTTACCTAAGTAAATTGCATTATTTCTTCAGAGTTTTATATTTGTTTTTATAAGATGTATTTTCTGATTCCACGAAATTTACATTATTTTTGTTCTCTGCTACTGAATCCTCCTGACAAAATATGTTTTGTCTCTGCTTAAAAGAGCATGCCAAAATTGGTATTTTTTAAAGTAGTATTATAAGAATCTGCCTATAAATGTCTTTGTATGGAACATTGTGTACAACAAAGAATGTCTGTTCTTATGACAGGGAGGGTATTCAGGAACATTGTGAAATGGAGACCAGCATTAGAAAATTCATATAATCCAGATTTTTATGTGATCTTTGGAATGTCAATAGTTTTGAATGTTCATATTGCTTAGGGTGATAAAATAAGTAACAGCATTGCACCTAAGTTTGTAAATTAGAAGAAATCATAGAAACTGAGGGATGAGCATGCCAAAAATGATAGATTTTAAATAGTAGGAATAAAAATAACTTACTAGACTATAATTTTCAAAGAAGAAAATTCTAGACAGTGAATCAATGAAAGGCAGTAATCTATTTCTCCATATACTCTGTAGAGAAATTTAAATGTTCCACTGAAATTATATCTACCAAGATAGACCTATTTCAAGCATAATGTTTTTCAAAGTCCACCTCCTTTAAAGCAGTGAATTCAATCAATAACCTCTGTGAAATGAGGTCCTTTCCTTTTATGGTACAAAGGGAAAAACATAAATTAAGCAACATGTTACTGTACTTGTAAGAAGAATCTATTGCCTTCAAAATGGTGGGGATCCTGAGTTATAAAGGTCTTGTGTTGACCCTAACTTTGATTCTGTAATGTTAAATATTAATGAAATAAAGTGAATCTAGGAACCAAAATGAATTCTTATTATTGCTTTTTTAAAAAGTGTATACATAATAGGTTCTGTATGCAAATACATCAAGTTCTAGAAATAGTTGACAGTAAACTGGTTTGCAAACCTCACAAGTTCTAGGGCTAAAACAATGCAGACGTTTGGGTCCTTTCTTATACTCGTGATCATTCAGTCCATTTGATTTAGTTACAGAGACAGCCTCAGAGGCTAGAATACCTTGAAACACTGCTCTTTAATAGTTGATTATCTTACTTTTAAAAGAGAGAAAGATAGTAATAACAGCATCTGTGAAAAGGAGAAGACTGAAAAAAATCAAGTTTAGACTGATTCAAAAAAATAAGAAATTGGATTGATTTCAAAACAAAAATAATATTCACTTTCAAGGGTATCAGTAAGTTCCAAATGTTTTAAAAACTGTAATAGAGGCTTATTTAGTTTATGGAGGCCTTAAAGCCATTTACTAAACACTGCTAAAGTTACTGTTTGATTGCTCTTAACATAAACTATGCAAGGGCTATTAAACCCCGTAGTTAATTATACAAGAAAAGATTTTACATGAAAATGTTGAATATTATTGAACTTCACCATATTTCCAAGACCATTAGGATACTTTTTATGTTTGACAACACTATCAAATGTGCAGATCAAATTTACTTATAGAAAATGTCTTTCACACGCTATTCAGATTGTATAGAGAATACAATTTATTCAAAAATTCATTTTGAGTTTGATTCAAAACACTTTCTCAAACTGTCATTAAATAGTGAGGACTCTGGTTTTTTAACTCTAGAGTAAAAAATAATATACTAATCAAATACAGAGATGTAAAACTTCAGATATAATTTTCTGGGTAGAATACAAGGGGAAAAGAACTAGACAGTGAGGGCATGAAAATATCAAGGTGAAATTAATAAAGGGAACGAAAAGCAGAGGGAAAGAGAAACAGTGGCAATGCTGTCAGTTATTTGATCTGTTTGTTGTGTATTTGATAGTTCACTATGTGCAAGGCATTGTGCTAGAAGCTGGAGATGAAACAATGGATAAGGTATAGACTTCAGTTATGACAAACTATACTATATAGATTAATAGAAATATGTGTGTGAAATAGAGATAGAACAAAGAAAATGATTAGTCATCCCACACCCAGGAGACAAGAAAGAGAAACCTTTACAAAGGTGCTTTTGCAAGATATTTATGAACTAGACAGAAGGTCTAATTAGCCCAGATCATTCTAGGTAGTGGTAAGAGATGGGGCTAGAAACAGTATAATGGGTTTGGGAAACTGCAAGTAGTTCAATATTCTTAGAACATAATGTTGTTAGAAACACACTGAAAGAAAAATGAAGGAAGTGGTAAAAGACCACTCTAGATTTTAGACCAGGAGTTTTCTGTGACCATAAAAAGGAGCATGGCCCTTTAAGCAATGGGGAGACTTGGTTTTAAGTCACAGAGGAAGTTGTATATTATTAGAGAGTTTCTTAAAGTTCATATTTACACTTGAGAATGTGAATTAAAAAAAATACAGCATGTGAGAACTCCACTGAACTGTTCTTCTATAGAATAATATATATATGTATATATTTTTTCCCCTCAATTCCCAAAAAGAGAAGTCCTAGCTCCACTGATATTTGAGGTTCAGATAACTGTTTTTATTTAAATATACCATACATTAGAGTTAATTTTTATTGGCTATCAGGATCTAGCAAGATAAATATTTTTATTTCTTACATCGGTGAATCTGATGACCCAAAGAAATACAAACATCCTCTACTTATACTTCATTTCTGATTTAATGGACTTGAGGAAGAATATCCCATAGAATGTTGATTTTAATTTTATGGCTCAGAGTTTGGGGGAGTGAGCAATAGAAAAAGTACTATAAGGACTTGAGTCTTGGTTAGTAGGGTTCTCTTGGTAAGTATCCTTCTTATTTAGTGAGGTTTTGAGTCTTAATTGAGTCTCAAGCCTTGTTACCTATGAGGACAAGAAAACAACTAAGAATGAGCTGACAGGGAAAAGCAAGTCATGTTGGGTTGGTAATACGATATCTCTCACAAGTTCCATCTACTCTTAAGAAAATATCTTCATGGGCGTCAGATCTATGTGTGGGATATAAGGGGAAAAGATCCTTTGTGCCAATTCTGTCTTATTTTATACTTAACTATTATTTCTTTAAACTTCTTAACGCCTTTTCTTTTTTCTTTAGCTTTAGAGAACTTAATTTGGTTGAGCCATATGGGAATGTGCAATTAACTTTTATCAATTGCCTACCATACAAATGCAATTCTTCTTTGGGGGGTATCCTAAAAAGGTAGGTGGCAGGTTCTGGCCATCTAGTATGAATGGCGAAGTGGGAAGTTATTCCCTCTCTCTGTTGCTGACCTGTGTGTGACCAGTTAGATCCTTCTGCTGAGACTTACAATTTGAGGGAGTGACCACAAGTGGGAAGGTTCAGTAGAGATTTTTCAATATATTTGCAATGAACTCAAGAGTTTAGAGACAAGGTAGTGAACCGCTGTTCATGAGGTCATCGGTTTCCAGTGACCATTGTAACAATGGGGTAATTATAAGCAGAGAGTATTTCTGTGGTAGGAATTTTGGCCTTGCCTCCTTTGACTCTTGTTGGAGCTTGGTTGTCCAAACTTACTGTTCATTTGGTGGGATACCTGGTAACATTCTAATAAATTTTTTGTCTGCTCAAGTTAACCAGAGTCAGTCTCTATCCTTTGTAACCCAAATCTTGACTGCAATTTGCTAGGGTGCCTTGAAGTATAGTGTCTACAAATTATTTCCGTTAGATCACAAACTATTCCCAGGCATTAGTGAAGAAGTGACCTGATGAGATTTGTGATTTAGAAAATCATTTTTACAACAATATGGATCATGGACTATAGAGGTTAAAACTAGAGGGATGACTATAATTAAAAGACCATTGTTATTTTTAGCATATTGTGAGAGAGAGGAGAGAGAGAGGAGTGAGGAAATTTAGTAAAAAGTGAAAATAGGTAGGAAAAAAAGCAAAGCAGAGTGGTATTCAAGAAGCCAAGAGAGGAGTTGCAAAGGGTGATTCCAAGGGTCAAATATTCAAACGGAGAAAAGGAGTGATTCAAAGGGTCAAATAGCACAGAGAGGGCAAGAAGAATTAAAATTAGATATCATCCATAGAGTTTGGAGGTTTGGAGGTTTGGAGGTTATCAGTGAACTGAAAGCAATTCAGATGGTAGGGTTAGAAGCCACATTCCAGAGGACTGCTTTGGAGGTGAGCAACTTGACAAAATGCAGGTTTCTTTTCCAATGAACTTGGCTGAGAAGATAAGACAGCACATGATATTGAGCAAAGTGAAAAATATAGAAGCTACTAATTAGAGACACAAAGTATGGAAAATTTGGGGAAGCTAGAAAGTAAGTGGAGCAAAGTCATGATTTAAGACAAATACATCATAATTTTCTCATCAGTAAAACTGGAATAACAATATCCACATCACAAGGTGTTTGTGAGGGTAGAGAATAAGGAAGGCTAAGCTCGATGCTTGATATTTTAGACTGCACTTTTTGGTGCTCCTCTTTTATGCTATTATAGCAAATAGACATTTGTTATTTCTCTCGTTCTTCCTTTAGCCTCTCATTTCTTTGATGGCATGTAATATGGATTATATTCTCAGTTGCATTCCTAGTTCTTGGAATATTACAGCCACATATAGGTTCTCAACACATATTTGCTGAATTTTTGAAAAAAAAAATAATGCCTAACCTGGTGGGAGTGTAGTAAATGTTAATTTCTTCTTCTCTACGGTGTTTCAGCTCTGTCTGTACAGAACTTTTAAAACTTTATTTTTTATTTGTCGCACCTCCCCATTTTAAGTTTCTTTCCTATAAAAAAAAGTTTGCTAAAGTGAATTATATATTCTGATAAGGATTTTATAGTGTTTTTCCATGAGATAAGACATAAAAGTTATTTTTTATTTATTCTAAACTTAAGGGAAATAGAAATGGAAAAAGATATTTGGTATATAAAATATTACAATATATAATTAGGACATGTTTTATATTACTGAATTACAGCTTTAAACAGAATATTTAATGCTGTTACAATCCCTTGCCTCCCTCTCCCCAATCAAAGCAAACCAAGCATTTCTGGCACAGTACTGTCTTTGTAGAATCAGAGAATTATAAGACATATCAAGGGATTATCTAATTTAGTAGTTGCCTCTAGCCCCATGGTATTTTAAAAAAATGCTTAAGAGATATTTTTCACAAACATGAGTAACAGTAAAAACTTTAGAAGGAAAATGTGCAAAACCAAAATGGGGAGTTATTTCTTCTCTGTACTATTGTTTGAAGATCTTGTGTTTTAAAATGTTATTTTTAATGTAGAAGTATAACTTAAAAAGCTAATTATAAATGTATTATAATATAGCTTTCAGATAAAATAATAAAACCAACACAATACAGAAGAACATCTGTACTTTAAACCAGTAGTGTTATTTTTCTGAATCCAAATTGCTGCTTACAAGGTGACTGTGGTCCTGACTGCCATAGACCCAGAGTCTTTGGATTTCACTCTGTTGTGTTTATATTTCTGTCTGCCCTGAGATGATTCATTTTCCCACCACTTTCTCCATCCAGAATACTACACATTTTTTATAATGTACTTTTCATCCCCATTTTACTTGGTTCAAATTTATCTGTGTCTTAGAGCTCCTTATCATTAATACATTACAGTAAAAAAAGGTACTACATAGAGGCAATGGGAGCTGCAAATTCAGTCCCTGAAGTGTGGTGCAAACTTAATTAAAACTTACAGTAATGATGCTCTTATTGATAATTCAGATTACCCTGAAAATGAAAACAAATACAACATTATTTATATTGAAAACTCATAGATGCTGCCTCCCACTGCCTTATTTGAGAAATATTGATTTTCTGTGCATTATGACCTAAAGATTTTACTTTAATTCTAATAAAAATCTTGCCTTATCTGCCTTTTTACTGTAGATATTTTAGCTTCGTGTGTTTTATGTTTTTTGTAATCTCTCCTTCTCCCCTCATTTTACCAAGTTATACACCCCCAGTTACTTTAATGTCCTAAAAGTTTTATTTTTATCTCTTTATTATTATTATACCTCCCTTATTTTGTTTGCATGTTTTTTTCTTAATATTTGCTTTTGTTTTTCCACCATCCCCATAAAGCTTCCAAACTGCCGAACTGTTGTGCAATTTTAAGGCCCAATGTTTCTTGAGTAGTAGTGTGATTACTGGCATGTTCTTTCTCATCACGTGTGCTGTGGCTTTAATGTTGAGGTCCCCAACCCCAATTCATATGTTGAAAGCCTAATTACCGAGGCAGTGGTATTAGGTGATGGGGCCTTTTGAGAGGTGGTTTGGTCATGAGCATGGAGCCCTCATGAATAGGATTAGTGCCCTTATAAAAGAGGCCCCAGAGAGGTACCTTGCACCTTTCAGCATGTGAGGACACAGTGAGAAGGTGCCATCTATGAGAAAGCCCTTACTAGACCCTAAATCTGCAGGTGCCTTGACCTTGAACTTCCCGGCATCCACAGCTCTGAGAAATAATAATAAACTTATTTGTTTGTAAACCACCCAGTTTATGGTATTTTTGTTATAGCAGCCTGAGTGGGCTAAGATAATGTGCTGGTTAAATGAAAACTATTTTAGTTTTTATAATACTTAATTTTTTAACAGCACCATGTTATTACTGACATATTCATTTTGGAGTACTTGAAATTCCCCTGCTGTCTTCACTTACTGCTGCTGTCATCCAGTTTCTATATTCTCTTTCTGGTTAGTTCATTTTTATAATTCATTTTGTAGCTGTTCAGCCTTCTCTTGTGTGCTAAGCACAAAGGATACATTAGGCCTGACATAAATGCATGCCTTCCAAGAGTTTATATTTCTAGTTGAGAATGTAGAAAAGTAAAACAAATAACTTTAGTTTTGTGTTATTTATGAGAGAGGCATAGTGATACAGAGCAGGGACTGACTCTACCTTTATAAAGAACTGGAGATAAAGATGGTCAGAGAGGGCTTCCCAGGGCAGGTGATGTGGAGCTAACAGAATTGAAGAAAAAAACTATAGAAAACAGGGTATTTCCTGGAACTCCGGTGACTGGAATCAGAGTCTTGCTGCTACTAAAATGGTCGCTGTTTCTTTCTCTGCTGCTTTCTGGCTCATCTTTATTCTCTGGTTTTACTGTTAATGAAATCGTAATCTTATAGCTTTCCTGTTCGCTCCAAGATAAAATACTGGAGAAGGACCTCAGAAGGCTGCACTTTGATGATGTGCACATCTCTGGAATTGTCACTGTGGTCAGAGAAAGGGAGCACTATGTGGTTATTTGGTCCAACGAGTCATGTTCTAAGAGTTGTAGGTGGAAGGAGCCCTGGGAAAAGGCAGGGGCCACCACACCATTCCAGGCAGCAAGGGCAGCATGTGAAAGAAATGGAGTCCAGGAGGGGTGAAAATGAAGTTTTAGAAACAGTAAATGGTTTAGTGTTACCAGAATACTTGAGGCGTGTGGGTCGTGTCAGTGGGAAGGAGACAGAGATAAAGATGGAAAGGGTGAGGTAGGCCTAACCTTAAAAAGCCTTTGAAGCAATGCCAAGGCAGTTTTCTTTTATCTTCCAGTCAAAGGAGACACTGAGGTTTTTGTTTGTTAGTTTTAGTCAAATAACTTTATTATGTACAACACTATTTTAAAAAACTTTTTACCTTATTAAAAATGATTTTCTCTGTGGAATCAGAAAAGAGAATTTGAGTAGCTGATTTGAAAAATTAAGATAGCAACAAAAGATACATTTCTTCATTTAAAGAGTAAGCTCAAAATATTGATGCTTTCTGACAATCTTATATGTTTACCTTACAATAAATATTCTATTTTTTCTGGATTCTATTATATATGTGAACGGGTAACTCAAAAAGATTAGAGAAAATACAAGCAACTTGGTTCATGCAAGGAGAAGAAGTAACTACTATCCACAAGCAAATCTTACTTTGAGTTTAGGGAAGACTGAACTTTAGATTACATTCTATTATTGTCCCTTCACTTAGTTAAATGAAACAAGTATTTTATAGAAGGTTTCAAGTGATGGTCCAGAAGTCACAACTGGGATTTAGAACACTGAGTTTTTATTTTTAGCTTTTTTTTCATTGAAATACAGCATATGTATAGAAAAATGTAAAAGAACATTAATACCTCTCCAGAAGCAACTGAAAAGTGTTTAAAGAATATGATGACAGGCCAGGCGCAGTGGCTCATGCCTGTAATCCCAACACTTTGGGAGGCCGAGGTGGGTGGATCACGAGGTCAGGAGATCGAGACCATGCTGGCTAACATGGTGAAACCCCGTCTCTACTACAAATTAAAAAAATTAGAGGGGCGTGGTTGCAGGCACCTGTAGTCCCAGCTGCTCAGGAGACTGAGGCAGGAGAATGGCGTGAACCCTGAAGGCAGAGCTTGCAGTGAGCTGAGATTGCGCCACTGCAATCCAGCCTGGGCAATAGAGCAAGACTCAGTCTCAAAAAAAAAAAAAAGAACATGATGACAAGATTAGATTCTGTGCTTTTGAAATTAATAGCAGATTTAGAAAGAGTCAATGGGTGAGGCTTCTTGAAAGAGTTCCAGAAGGAGTTAAAGGCCTAAATCAAGATATTCTCTTTAGACAAAGAGAAGAGAAAACATTTAGTTTCTGAACTATATAGATACTTTCTATGGAGAAATGTGGAGCATTGGCTATTGGGTCTGAAATATTTTAGTTAAGAACTTCATTTACTAGGTACAAATATGTAAGAAATTTAGAAAGCGTCCTTAGCACTTATGAGGTTTTTAAAAACTTAATGTCAAAGAAGTCTAACATTAGGAAAAGACACTCCAAATAACTTTTCTTTAGATAAAAATAAGTATTTTAACAAGGGAAATTCAATGAGAATTACCTCTGATTGATGTGGATTCACCTCTAAAATGTAATCAACAATACTTATGAATCCTGAATGCTCTTTAATTATCTGTTTAATTTTCCTCCTGCAAAAATTATGAGCACTGAGAGCATCATGTCAGTCATCTGTTCCAGTGAATTTCACAGGAAGACAGGAATAGAAGCTCAGCAGATGGTATGACCTTTGCTTTGAGAGTCGAGTGGGTTAAGTGGTCACTCTGTGGGTACCTGTCTTTTTGTTTTAAGCTCACTGAGAGTAGGGAAATGATTGGCCTCTCTGGCCATTCATCGTGTGCTATCTATCTACTCGCAAGGCAGAACTATATGGTGGCAAGAATGCTAGGCTGGGAAACAGAAGGTACTTATTCTAGTACCTATCTAATCCTAATCAAATTTTTAAGTTGTCAAAAAATAACAAGGGACTGGGCACAGTGGCTCACACCTGTAGTCCCGGCACTTTGGGAGGCTGAGGTGGGCAGATCACTAGGTCAGGAGATTGAGGCCATCCTGGCCAACATGGTGAAACCCCATTTCTGTTAAAATACAAAAAAAGAAAAATTTGCCGAGCATGGTGACACACGCCTATAGTCTCAGCTACTTAAGAGGCTGAGGCAGGGGAATCCCTTGAACCCAGGAGACAGAGATTGCAGTGAGCTGAGATAGCACCACTGCACTCTAGCCTGGCAACAGAGCAAGTCTCCGTCTCAAAAAACAAATAAACAAACAAAACAAAGAAGTTGAGTTAAATATTTTACTTCCTTCTAACTTCAAGTATCTTGTTAAATTTCTCCTAAGGTTTATTTGCCTTGCGTAATCCCCAAAGTGTTACTAAACCTTTTGGAGTCTCAGGTTTTCATTTGTAAAATAATAAAATTCATCTCAGGATGTTGGCAAGAATCAAATGAGATTAAAGATTTTAAAATAATTCTAAAATACCATCCAAATTATGGAAGTTATGGCTGATTGCTATACCACATTTCCTCTTATTTCAAACCCTTATTCATATTCTCTCAGTAGCTGAAGAAGTATTCTATTTCCTAAGAAAACTCAGTTGTGGATTTATTTCTGCAGACTTTAACACATTCAATCAGAGGCATGGTGGGAGTTTTTGTTGGTTTGTTTTTGATTTGGGTTTTCAAATTTAGCTCAGCCAGCATTCAGTCATTTGCAAGTGAAGCACATCTTATTTACCAACATGCTTATGAATTGAAAGTCTGTAGTGTGGTCAGTGTCAACACAGTTTGAAATTTACTCTAAATGTTCAAAGAAATGTACCTAAACTTAAGAGTAAATCTCCAGACTGTTTATAGAGAAGTGGGATGTGTGCCATTACCTTATTAACTTAGGTTTACATTTTGGGTTCACAAGACTCAATTGCTGCTACCATCACCAGGCCTGCCGTATAGAGAAGACTTAAAACCAATAACTCTCTAAATAGCTAAGTGTAATTTGCCGGTACTGAACTCTTTTAAACATGCAATATGTCAATCTGGAAATATATGGATGAAAATGTAATTTTTTCAGCTTTCTTTAAATACTTTACAGCTCTGCAACAGTTTGCAGGTATTGTTTGTGGGTGCTTCATCTTTGAGAAACATTGCTATGAATAATTTTTCGTGGAATGCTGCTGAAGACATTTTCCAAACTAGATGAGAAGAAAATTAGTATTTGTTGTGCTTCTTCTGGGTGTCAGGCATTATCTCCTTAATCTTACTGCAGCTTTGCAAATATATTGTTGTTTTAACGTTGAAAAGATTGGAGCTCAAGGGATACATTTCCCATTGGTCACATACTTGATATTAGAGAAACTGGAATTTGATTCAAGGGTCAGTGACTTCTTTTAGAGTTTCTCATTTGTTTTATTTGGCAGAGAAAGAAAGAAATGTTCTACTAGAATCTCTTTGTGCTTTCTGTGTTAGAATTTATCCTTTGGTATAAAATTTGCATAGAGTGATTTTTTAAATAAAATAATGAGCAAATTGTACCTTTGGAAGATGTTTAACATACTAATGCATTAAAAGCTGCTTTCAAAAAAGCATTCATATATATGGGTATACAAAGTCATGTATGTGGGTGTGTGTATGAGATATATATCTACAACTTAAAGATGTATATATAACTTACATATATAATGTATATGATATAATTTGTTGTATGTAATTTATAGATATATTCTGTAACATAAATGTGATATAGAGAGATATATAATACAATACCTATAACTTACATATGTGTATTTATATGTATATATGTGTTGTATGCACACATGTACACTTAACACAACATTAGTCAAGGTTGTAGAATAGATGTTTAAAGTGACTTTACATCAGCATACTAAATTTTGTTCAAAATAACAAAATTTTAAAGGCTTTAAAATTGAGAGGGCAATTATGTTTATGCAAATTAAAAAGCTAATTCAGGAAACTTGTCTACAAACGTATATTCCTTCCAGCAAATAGCACATTGTTATTAGCTGCTAAGTGCATAATCATAAGATTAGTAGTGTGAAATCATTTCCTTTTAAAAGCCTCCAAATAAACTTAAATATATAATCAAATATAGCAATGAAACTACCAACAACATAATTTTGAGATACTCAAGGCATATGCCATAACTGTACAGTGTGTCAATGTTGCCAACAGCACATATGGCTTGCTTGTTTGCCTCGCTGTGGTGTCTCCCTGCTATTGGCACAAGCAACAGCACACTACAATTAAATTCACAGACATGATACTTACATACTGCATGGCACACATTATATAGGGAGGCACTATCTTTGAATGGTTGGGATAAGAATAGAGTAGCTCTTTAGTTCTTATTTCAAGACTCAAGGAAAATACTATCAAGCTATCTTTAGAAGTTTTATATTTTTTTCTTTAAACAGTATCCAAAATCTCCATCATGGCCGAGAAAGCCTTGCATCCATAATCTGATGCCTTCTTATCTTTCTTTTGCTCCTCCTTCCTGTGCTACAGCCACACTGGCCTCTTTTTGGTTTTTTCAATGTGCCAAGCTTTTTACATACTGTTTCTTTCCAGTAAAGTGTACTTAATAGTATACATATATTAACAAGGTCCAATTTCACAAGTAACAGGAGTCTTTGTTTTACATAGATGTTCAATGAAATGTCATATTTTATTGAATAGATAAAATATTTTTTATAAATTGTTATCAGGTATTTTAAGTACTATCTTCCTTTGAGGTTGTTCACTTGCCTAGAGACAGAGTTGAAAATAAGTTCTTCATCTAAGTAATAATTAATTCCCACAAGAGTTAAAAGTGAGAATTTAATGGTGCTTTAAATTGAGAAGTTCAAATATACAGAAATACCTATAGGACATTTTTTTTGCTTGTCAACATAACAGAAAAAAGTAGAATTATCATAAATGCAGGAATGTACATTGGAGATTTTCTGTGTGAGGCCATGACCTACTATTAGGCAGCAATCATCATGAAGTCCTCTGTTAAAATGACATTCACTTTCATCAGAACCTCTCTGTGTGCTACCTGTTTCAATTCTAGTCTCTTGCCAGTTTTAGAGCTAATCGTTTCCACAGAACATATATCTCAGATAAATTTTAAATGTATTTTCTATCATCAGCGCACAGCTTTGTTGTAATGTTACATGTGGGGCAATCAGACAGGCAGAATTATGGTGATTGTGAATGGATATTTTGGTTCTAGTTCAGATGCTGTTACTTCCTAATATTGTGAGCCTCACACAATTTTAATCATTAAAGTAGGGATGTTAATAGAACCTTCAAATTAAGAGAGAGAGAGGAATTTAATGAGTTAATGACTTTTAAGCATAGTGCTCGGCACACAGTGAGTACTCAATATTGGGTGCTCTTGTGTTTATAAAAAGTTGCTTTTCTTAAATTGCAACTTAAGAATTTCTCTTGGGGGTACAAGGTACTATGTTTCAGAGCATGGTTTAATTGGCATCCTTCATGGTTTATAAGTATAGGATGCTCTGGTCATAGACTGGGTGGCTATGAGAAAGAGAAAGAGAGAAAGAGGTAGCTCTGAGAGAGCTATAAGGAATTGGGGGCTTTAAAGAGACAATCAGGGGAGATAAAGGGAGTCTGTCAACATGGCAGGAAGATGGGGCTTAAGTAGAGAAGATAATGAATAGAAGTTCCTTTATGATAAGAATGACTGAGAAATTTTAAGAATAGGGATGCCTGGCATTTAAGTTATTGGCTGTAATGTAACAATCATTCTGGTTCCAGATTTTAATAGAGTCAGCCATACAAACATTCCTGAATATATGACACTTTGGGGAATGAAGGGCTTGGCATAGTGCCCAGTGGGGCAATCATGATACAACAAAAGCATAGCAATGCTGTAAGTGAAATGTAGGGTGCAGTTAGGGAATGTAGGAAAAGTGGGAATCCAAAGCCAGAGCTGAAGAGGACAAGCTAAATCATCATTCCTACCCACAAACTCATCTTTGGAGATTTGGGGAGAGACGCAGTGTCTCTGACAATATTTGAGATGAAGGTATGTCAGCCAATTTTTACTTATCTCTTGAGAAACTTGTGACCTTATCCAGTTGGAGGTCTTGGTGGCATTTAGGTTATGATATTATTAATAAGAGAGATAGTGGTCTCTGGAAAATTCAAAGATAGGGCATCCAGAATGGTCAGGCCCATTGGAACTGATGTTTATAGGCTTCCTGGCATTAGAGACCTGGAACTTTCAGGACAATGGGAACCTAAAGCTTTCAGAAATAGGAATTGTTCTTTCCCTTTCCTCATCTCTCTCTCTCTCTCTGTCTCAGACTGTTTCTGCTTATTTCTGTGCATCTGTTCTAGACTTCTATCTCTATCACTGAACTACTCTCGCTCACTTATATTTTATATTTATTCATAACTTTTGCTTGTGCTTACTTATGAAACTCTCAATGCGTATTTTCAACTTTCTTTGGGATTTCCTAGTTCAAACAGCTGAAAGAGAACCTAGTTGTACTAATTCACCTTTCCAAGCCAGGCCTGGGAAAGGCTGTCCTTGAGTCTGAATTCTCCCCATTACAAATGACTGAGGACAGACTGGTACCAGAAAACATGCCCGGTATAAGCTCTGTAATTAATCTTATATTTTCAAATGTTAATTTTTTTTCTGACTAAATCTATTTAGGTAAATTAGACTTTCTGAAATTGGGGCACATTTACTTGTGTTTGGATAAAATTTTTCTGGCCCATAGAATATTACAGAATAATGAACTTGAATGAATTGAACAGAACTCAAGTTACTTGATTGGGTTCTTGCATTCTCTTTGGACATTACTGGCCGTGGTCAAAGCTTTCTAATAAAGATTATTCTTGTAAAGACAAAATGAAAGACACAGCCCAGTAAGATTATTTCTAGGATGAAGGCTAAAAATAAGCAGGTAAACATCTGAACACTTCCCTGTTCTTTCTTTTCACACATTGCAAGAGAGATGCCAGAGAATCATTATCTGTTTCCTGTCCTCAAAACAGAGCCCACATATTGAATAACTGAGTGACAAGCAATCTGGCCTATCCATATGACCATATTGTTTTCATCCCCTAATTAGCCTAGTCCTCACTGTGCTGATGAGGAAACAGATGCATGAAGCAGCAAATTACCTTCATCTTGCCTCTGAACAAAAAAAGACACAGCATTTAATTGTCTCATTTGAACTTGAGCGATTCAAAAGCAATAAAGTGGAAATATTCAAGAAGGGAACATTGCTTTTAAAAACATGTTTTCTTTTCATTTAAAAGTCACCAGCAAATATAGATTTGAATTATAGGAATTTGGCAACTTTAGTTGGGAATGAATACTTCTTATTAAAAGACTTACAGCAAGTTGGTTCCTTAATTGACATGTGGATAAATAGAGATAAATGTAAAGTGTTTGTGGTCCTGAGGGTGTACTGCACATTTATCGTCCATGTCTACTTTTCAGTCAGATTAATTGTAAAGGTTCCTTTTGCATTCCTTATGTGATTACATTGGAGGTGTAATTTTGCCTGGGTATCAAAGTGGCAGAAGTATAGGAAGAAAAACAAGTGCCAGAGAGTAGTTAATGAGAGACAGTCAAACTGCCTGACAGACACAGACACTCTTTAAGCTTTGAGTTTTGCCTTCCAGCTAGAACTTTGTATTGCTTTGTCATTTTTATTTCTATTTCTGTGATTTCTAGACCCTAATGAAGTTTTGAGTAGTTATTATTATTCAGATTTATTGGATACTCACAAGTTGGCAAACATTATGCTAAGTGTTTTACATAGATCATTTCATTTAATCTTTTTAATTACACTATGATGTGGGTACCATTACTATACTATTTTATAGGTGAGGAAACTGAGGCTTAGGGAGTTAGAATGTGAAAGAATCAATGTTCCAAAGGCCATTATGAAAAGAACAGAAGCTAAAAATAGTTAATAAGATCTTCATAATTCTATATAGACTACTAAAGTGGTATTGTCTTTAGGTTTTGCTTCATGATGATGCAAGAGTTATTGTATGCTCAAGTGGCTGTCTTGAGGGTATATACTTAAAAATAATGTTTGAAGCCCAGTGAGTTTGATATAGGAAAATATTTTTATGGCTCCCAGTTGCATAGTTATAAAACATTTTAATTTGTGTTAATGTATATATGAGGAAAGTAGTATTTACTCTTCATAAAGTTTTGTTTGGTACCTTTTGCATTATTTCCCTTAAATTCTCATATGCTCAATAGCGTCTTCAGGGAAAAACTGAGACATACAATCTAAACAAAGACACTACCGAATAATTTTTAGAAATCTTCAGAAATACCTAAAATAGTTGCAGTTTCATTCAATGCAATATGAAGTACCATGAATCAGTATAACCAATATAAACCATTATATTGAAGAGGGTAGAGAGAATGAGAATGATATTTTGACATCAGGATATGTACATTTTTGAGTTTTTTAAAATTCCTATGCCATGTGTTTACCTAATACTGCTATGTACATTAATTTGACAAAATGGTTTTTGACACCTACTATCTGCTAGGTTTACTAGTGATAGAATAGCAAGCCAAGTAGACATAATTCCTAACTTAAAGCTTTTGCTCTAGTGAGGGAGACAAACTTTATTAAGTTATAAAATTTATAAATTACAAAGTCAGCTAAATGTTAAAAAGAGAAAATGCAATGAAAGTCATTAAAGGTGTGTGTGTGTGTGTGTGTGTGTGTGAGAGAGAGAGTATGTGTGTGTGTTTGGTGGGGATGTGGCATGTTTTAATTTATGGGGCTAAGTAACTTTTCCAGGCATCACTGAGGAAGTAATATTTAAGCTGAAATATGGAAGATATAGGCAAAGAATAATTGCTATGGGTGTATTTCAAAAGATCCCTCTGGCTGTATTGTGGGGAAAGGACTGGGGGAAGGCAAGAGAGTTCATTACAATGATATAGTTCAGAGATGAAAGTGATTGGACTGAGTGAGGGTAAAGAAGGAACTAGGGAGAAGTGGATAGATACCAAAACTGTTTAGGATATAGAATTGGTAATACAAATATTATTATTATTTTCTTTTAAATAAAAAATAAAACCCCAATAACTTTTTGTTCTAATTCATAAGACTTCATAGCAGAGTTATATTATTTTTTCATCATGTTATTCATTCATACAATAACACATAATTGTGTGTTTTTCGCATGTCACTAGCTTAGTTGTGAAATAATTCCTACTTCTTCCCCCTCATAGAATAAAAGAGATTCATGAGTAGGTAATAATAGCATATTCTTATAATTGAAATGATAGAATTATTATGGGAGTGCTTAACCTAGCTTAATTATGCAGGGAAGGCTTGCTGGAGGAGGTGGCACCAGAAATGTGTATTTGAGGATTTGATCAGCAAATGGAACATTCTCAGCAGAGGGAAAATGAACACAAAGATAGGGAAGTGAGAAATTTAATGGCATGATTAGAGGCTAACACATGTTTTACAGAGGATGAAGGACATGGGAGACGGGGCTGTCTATGTAATTTGCAGGGCCTGGTGCAAGAAAATGCAGAGCTTCTTGTTCAGAAGTGACTCATGATGACTGCAGAGCAGAGAACAGCTGAGAGCACAGAGAAGCATTGGACCCTTCCAAGCAAGGGATTCCATGTGACTGCACAGATTGCCTGTCTGTAAAGCCAGCATAGCGAGAGGTGCTAGTAGTAAGTTGGAGATGTAGACTATGAAGAAAGAATTAAGAATATTTGTAAGCTTTCTACTTTAAGGGCTTAGGTGATATTGACGCAACCAACAGAAATAGAGGCTATAAGATGGAGAATGGTCCCATTGTGGTGGCTCAAACCTGTAATTCCAGCAGTTTGGGAAGCCTAAGCAGGAGGACCTTTTAAGGCCAGAAGTTTGAGACCAATAGCTGGGCATGGAGGTGTGAGCCAGTGGTCCCTGCTACTCTGGAGGCTGAGCTGCTAGGAACCCTTGAGCCCACCAGGAGGTTGAAGGACAACAGAGCAAGACTTTGAATTGACAAAAAAAAAAAAAAAAAAAAAGAATGGCCAGGTGTCAGGAAATGGTGATTAGTTTATGTTTTGGCAAGTTTATTTTAAGATGTCTCTGGAGTATTCTGTTGGAAATGCCTACCCAACATAAGAACTTGACTGTATTAGGAGAGACTAAGGCTAGAGAGTTTTGTGGATGTGGAAATTATAAAGTAGATGAGTGGATCAAAAAGACTGAGAAGAGGAGCAAAACAAGGACAAAACCTTCAGGAACTTCAAGACTCTCAGAAAGTTTGTTCATAGAAGCCTTTAATACAGAATACAGATCTCCAAAGCCATGCCCCCCTTGAAGCTTGGGACAAGTTGTTGCTGTGCCACATGTTATTTTTTTGGCTGCTGAGACATACTAATACCATACCATGCTGGCCATTCCAGTAATACTAACATCAGTTAAAGCTTTTCTCTGCCAACACAATATGAAGTTAATACTAGTGTGAGACAGGCACAGTCAGTGTCACTTCAGTAACCAGAAAATAGCTACTTTGAACCTTATTACTCGTTTATGCCTCCTATATTAAAATGTTTCAATTAAACAATCATTTACTGAACCCCTATTTGCAAAGTACCATATATGTGACATCACTGAGCAAATACTAAAAAAAAGAAATCACTATTTTGTCTGTATTTTTTGAGGCATATTGGTCCATTAATTCGCTTCTGTATCATCTCAAATTTACTATTTTCTTTATTTGGGACAATCAAGTGGAAATAGTGTCATCTACAAAATAACTGAAAAAAGTGTTTGTTATCTATTTTATGATTTTCAAACTTTAATATTGTATTTCACTATCAAAGTATAATTTTAAGGAATTTTCTACAATTGGTTGAATTTTGTTAGCTATTATGAAGTACTTATCAAAGCCACCTTTTTTCCTATTCAGGATTAATGTGAATATTAAAACATATAATGGTTAAATTTCATGTTGTCATGAAAGATTATTTTCATAATATAGCTCTGCATAGATTTTGATGGATGCTATTTGGTTAATTCAAAACTTTACCATAAACTCATATTAGATATCTTATGAACTCTGAGAAAAAGAAAATATGAAATAAATGAAGATTCCAATATCAGTAAGCTGTAGTTTTATCCATATACCAAAATTAATAAGATAGTTTTATTCCAAAGTTATAAAAAATGGATAATTATTTAAAGTAACCAGTAAATACTGATCTCATTACCATATGCACTATTGTTAAGTATACTCTATGGTTAGTAACATTTGAAAAAGAAAATTAAAAATTGAATCACAGTGTTGTCATGTAGTATGATATACAAAGCTACTTACTATGCTATGGGAAAAATCTATTTCATGTTTTTCTGTTTTCTTCATTTAATTGGCACTTTTTTCTAGAATCATTGCCCAGATCTTATGATGTAAAACAAATTTTCACTTTGTCAAAATGCAGTTAGGGATGTATTATGAACTGCTGCCATGTTTTGGAAAATGGCAAGTGTGGAAACCTCTTTTTATACGCCAGCTTTGACAGAAAGGATAAAGACAACATTAGTCATCTTATTTTCCCATTGCAGTGATTATCAATATATTCAGTAAGAATAATTCACAACCCCTGAGCCTGTCAGAAAGATGAAATGATTTTAACTACAGAATAATGATTACCATATTCAAAATTAATTAGCAATGTTAATGCTTATTAACAATAATATATATAAAATCAAAACAAAAATGAACATCTTTGGAATGGACAGGTCTCCATTTCTTCTCTCTACCTGGTTTATTAAGACAGTATACATTTTATTCTATATTCAACTTTCTTAAACAGACCTTTGTGTTTTTTTCATACTAAATTAGCATGAACAGCAGCTTAATGAAGTAAGAAGAATTTGCAACAATTGTTTGGGGGATAGGAATCACTTTTTATTTCAATAAAAGCTAGATGCATAATATACTTTTAATATACAAGCTAATATACATTAACATTATTGGCTTATTCTCATTCATCATATAGCTCAGTATTACTGAAAGTATGGGCCATAGATTGGTGCTGCTCTTCTATGATATAAGTACTAAAGTTGAGACTATTTAGGAAATTTTATATAAGTTTGACATTGTTATAACATGCAAACACATGACATTTTTTCTAGTAATTTATTTTTACTATATTTAAAAAGTGTTACAGAGTAGCAGTTTCAAACTAAAACAAACTATTCCTTTATGTGTAGATACTTGAGAAGTACTGCTCTTTCCATTTATATACTTTCTACCTCTGTGCATTTGCCTTCATTAAGAGTTACTTAAGGTAGGGTTTTTTTTTTGTATGGAACTCAAAACATCTGAAATTGCTTAATAACTTTTTATTATCTGTCTATTTGTTTGTAAGGGGTATGAGAAGTCAGGAAGCAACAGCAAAAAAGAAAATAAAGGCTTAAGAGCCACATACATCTGGATTCAAATAAGCTATATTACTTTCTAGCTGTGTAATCGGGGGCAATTTATTTACATTTCCTGAGCCTCTATTACCCTAATTGTAAATGGAGATAATAACGTCTATGATAAAAGGTTGTTGTGCCAATATATTTTAGGTTTCAGTGCATTTTAGCGTCCTCTCTCTCCTGGGTCTCTTCCTTTTAGTAGGAAAGTTGAATAATAAAGAACTTTTATACACACACCTTTTATAATGTACTGTACCCATTTATTGAACAAACCACAATTGATAAGCGTGAACACTATTAATTTATTTTGAACATATTTGATTGTTGACGTGTTGGATTTTGCATGATTAAATATTTAATAAGTTACAACTAGCTATAAAATGATAGTTGATTTACAAATGGATTTCTTAATTTTTATTACAGGAAATAGATGTTACTCACTTAAGTATGAGAGAGTTTCAAGTACTTGTGACATTGCCCCTAATTTGAGTCAGAGGAGGTGACAAACAACAGGTGTTAAAACCTTTCATTTTCTTGTTAACTGACTGGATAATTTGGTAAATATAATCTAGATTTGCTTTTGGCTGTCATCAAAACAGAAAATTATTATTAAATATACTATAGCAGTGTTATTAGCATTAACAAATTACCTGCAAAATAATTTACATATGCAAAATGTAACTTTGAATCTTTTTTATGATTTTTGTTCCAGAAATAATAACAACAGCAATAAATGGAAAAAGGAATAGATTATTTTTAGAAAGTTGTGTGTTTTCATTTATATTATAATAACAGATTTTAAAAACAATCCGGTCTTATCCACTAAAATAAGCTAGGTTGTTTCTTCGCACAGATGGATAAGAAAGGACTGCTCTAGAAAGTAAAATTGAAGGCATTGGATAGATCATACTTAATTTTCAATGTTGCAGAGATCTTGATTTATTGGTTGTAGTAATCATAGTAATAGCAATTGCAAGAATATTTTGAACAATTTCTTAATTATAGCAGATTATTGTATTTCTGTATTAATGGCTTTCTATTTGTCTAGTTGACAGGGATATTTTAAGATTAAAGGCTAAAGACTCTGCAAAGGGTCTCTTTCTTAGAATTTTGTCGATGAACATAGACAATGAGCACAATACTATTTAAGTAATAAAATATTTCTAAAAACCAGTTAGAACATTTCTCCAATATGAAATGGATTATAAGATATTAATTTTGATTCAAGAATGAAGGTTACTGTTACAGACAAAGGCACCACTTCAATCATATTTTCTTTGTGAAATATGTCTCTAGTCAAAACATTGGGTTGAAGGCAAAGTAGTTGCCCTCATTCTCTCTCATGTTTGAGTTATTTTAATCATACCAAAGATTCACATGAATCTTGTTATTCTTGTCTAGGTCCTGTGTAGTATTTTCTTGTCTTTCCATACTTTATAAAGTGTCTAGGTTAGTTGTAGGAAGAGTATTAGTTTGATCTATTACACTATTTTACTTATAAATAGTAATGTAATTTACATGTTAATTGATAGCTTTTATTTGTATCTGCTTCTTTGTAAAGAAATGTTTCTTGAATTAAATTTAGGAAAAGTCCACAATAAAAAAGAAATACATTGAGATAATCCATAATCTCTTCTTTTAGATTGTTAGCCTTTGAGTGCATATTCCCTCAAAGGGTTGAAGTTACCCAGCTAATAATGGGCAAAGACATTTTGGGACCTCAGAAATAACTGAAACAGGAACTAGAAAATCCAGAAACCACTCTTCTTCCTTCTCAACTATCTATGCTTTTCACCATGTGTTAGTGTTATTCTCACAGATTAACTCTACAAAGTTGGACAATAGCTGACAACATCTTCCAGTCTCATACCTTCGTAACCTTGCCATTCAAAGAATAAGGTTCTCTTCTTCCCTTAATTCCAATTTGGAAAACCTCAGAGAAGGTCTCTGATTGGCCCAGGTCTCATTGTAAAACTGTATGTGTGGCTGGGAGGAGTTGGTCCCGTGATAGGCAATCCTTATTTTAATCACATAGTTGGAGTAAGCAGAAAATAGTTTCCTCAAATAAGGCAAGTATTTTTTTTTTCACCTCAAAACTAATGATGATAGGCCAGTTACTGCATGAAGCACAGAGAGGCTGGCACTATTTTCCAGATAGATGTGTTGTAGGAACATAATGTTTACTTTATTTGAAGCAGTATGAGGGCTTACAGCTAATTATATCTTGGTGGGATATGGGTGACAACAAATAATGAATTAGCAGTCTTTGCCTTTATTCACCAGAAATTTGTAATCTACTTGTAGATGTATAACAGACAAACCTGAAGTTTAAAAAAAAGTATTGTGAACTTATGTGATATTGAAGACTGTATGTACAATAGAATTTTCAGAGAATTTCAGGATCACTATGTGCTATAGTCTTCTGAAGGTTTTGAAAAGTTCAGTTTGACTTAACTTAGAATAATACAGTATTAATAATTAGAGCTAAAGAGCTAAAGAAAACTGATGTTCCATCCAAAAAGAGGAGCATAAGGAATATATTAGAAACAGGAATAGGTGCAGGATGTGCCAAAAGCCATGAGACTGGTCCATTGTAGTGTTGGAAATTGTTGTGAAAAAAAGATTGGGTATGCATGATCACACTAGAATTTTGGAAGGCATTGAAAAATCTGAATGTGTGCATATTGTTAAAAAAAATACTGTTTGGTCTCAAATTTGAGGTAGTACTCTCCAAAAAATTAAAAAACAGTAATATCATTAATATCATGAATAGCTGTAAGAGATTTACCTGTGCAGTTATTGAGGAAATAAGAGAATTCAAAAAGCTTTTTATGGTGTTAAGCATACTGTTGGAACGCAAGACATAATATCTTTTTAGAACAGCCACTAAAAAGTGACAATCACATTTCTCTGAACTAGCAATGACATTCAAAGAGTGCCAGTAATATATATGTAGCAGATGCATCATTATCAGGACATAGACTGAAAAGGAAGTTTACAATTAGTATAGAAATATAAATCCATTTAAATTTGTCCTAAGTGGTTCCAAGTGCCTAATCTTATAAAACTATGTTTTTGAAAGAGACATTCAAATGTAGAAATTTCATAATGGTTTCATTATGTGAGAAAACTTTGAAGTATTTTTGGCCCTAAACATTTAAAAGATTATTTTATGTTATATCTATAAATAATACTATTTTTAGCAATCAGATTATTCAGATGTTTAGTAGTTGAAAAATACCATCACTGTATTATATGTAGATTTTGAAAAGCACTTCTTTTTAGTGAGTTAAATGATATAAAGAAAGAAATCTATTTCTTGGATATTTGATTTCTTTTGATTCACCTTTTGAAATATCAAATATTGAAACACAGTTAACATTTTAGAAAAATAAGATTTGATTGATCCCCATAGCAGTCTACAAATCAACAATGGCCTACTGATACAGATAGAAGATAATTTTTTTCCTAATAAGGGAACAATTTGTAACCATTGAATAATTTTATTTGTAAATTGGTAATGTGGTAGATAACTTATAAAGGAAATATATCCTGTCCTGTTCAAATGGTTGTGTTGAATTTTGAATTCTGCTGGATGTTTATAATTCTCCTTTGAACTGATAGTTTTCAGTCTTGCCCACAAAAAAAGTACAGTTCTCATAGGATATACTCCCAGCATTGGTTCTGCCACTCTCGTGAAATACCAACATGTGCATATTCCAGGTCCCGAAGTCAGCCTTGAGAAACTGAGTGTATTAGTCTGTTTTCACACTGCCGATAAAGACATACCTGAGACGGGACAATTTACAAAATAAAGAAGTTTATTGGACTTACAGTTCCACATGGCTGGGGAGGCCTCACAATCATGGTGGAAAGCAAGGAGGAGCAAGTCATATCTTATGTGGATGGCAGCAGGCTAAGAGAGAGCTTGTGCGGAGAAACTCCCATTTTTAAAACCATCAGATTGTGCGAGACCCATTTGCTATCACAAGAACATCCCCCCCATGATTCAATCATCTTCCATCAGGTCCCTCCCACAGTACGTGGGAATTATGGGAGGTACAAAATGAGATTTGGGTGGGGACACAGAGCCAAACCGTATCATTCCACCCCGGGCCCCTCCCAAATCTCACGTCCTCACATTCAGAACCATTCATGTTTTCCCAACAGTCCCCCAAAGCCTTAACTCGTTTCAGCCTTAACTCGTTTCAGCCTTAACTCAAAAGTTCACAGTCCAACGTCTTCTGAGACAAGGCAAGTACCTTCTGCCTATGAGCCTGTAAAATCAAAAGCAAGTTAGTCACTTCCTAGATACAATGAGGGTACAGGAATTGGGTAAATACAGCCATCCCAAATGGGAGAAATTGGCCAGAACAAAGGGGCTACAGGACCCAGGCATATCCAGAATCCAGCAGGGCAGTCAAATCTTACAGCTTTAAAATGATCTCCTTTGACTCCATGTCTCACATCCAGGTCATGCTGATGCAAGAGGTAGATTCCAGTGGTCTTGAACAGCTCTGCCCTTATGGCTTTGCAGGATACAGCCTCCCTGCAGCTGCCTTCATGGGTGGGTGTTGAGCATCTGCAGCTTTTCCAGGTGCATGGTGCAAGCTGTCAGCGGATCTACAATTCTGGGGTCTAGAGGACGGTGGCCCTCTTCTCACAGCTCCATTAGGCGATGCCCCAGTAGGAACTCTGTGTGGAGGATTCCACCCCACTTTCCCTTCTGCATTGCCCTAGCAGAGGTTCTCCATGAGCAGCCCACCTCTACAGCAAACTTCTGCCTGGTCATCCAGGCATTTCCATACATCTTCTGAAATCTAGGCAGAGGTTCCCCAATCTCAGTTCTTGACTTATGTGCACTGGCGGGCTCAACATCACATGGAAGCTGCCAAGGCCTAAGGCTTGCTCCCTCTGAAGTCACAGCCTGAGCTCTATGTTGGCCCTTCAGCCACATCTGGAACAGCTGAAAGGGGCCAACCTGGGATGCAGGGCACCAAGTCTCTAGGCTGTACACAGCACAGGGACTCTGGGCCTGGCCCATGAAACCACTTTTTCCTCTTAAGCCTCTGGGCCTGTGATGGAAGGGGCTGCTGCAGAGGTCTCTGACTTGCACTGGAGACATTTTCCCCATTGTCTTGGTGATTAACATTCGGCTCCTCATTACTTATGCAAATTTCTGCAGCCAGCTTGAATTTCTCTTCAGAATATGGGATTTTCTTTTCTACTGCATTGTCAGGTTGCAAATTTTCCAAACTTTTATACTCTATTTTCCTTTTGAAACTGAATGCCCTTGACAACACCCAAGTCACATTTTGAATGTTTTGTTGCTTAGATATGTCTTCTGCCAGATACCCTAAATAATTTCTCTGAAGTTCAAAGTTCCACAAATCTCTAGGGCAGGGGTAAAATGCTGCCAGTCTCTTTGCTAAAACATAACAAGAGTCACCTCTGCTACAGTTCTGAACAAGTTCCTCATCTCCATCTGAAACCACCTCAGCCTAAACTTTATTGTTCATATCACTATCAGCATTTTTGTCAAAGCCATTCAACAATTCTCTAGGACGTTCCAAACTTTCCCACATTTTCCTGTCTTTTCAGCCCTCTAAACTGTTCAAACCTCTGCCTGTTGCCTGGTTCCAAATTGGCTTCCACATTTTGGGGTATCTTCTGCAGTGCCCCACTCTACTGGTACCAATGTACTGCATTAGTCCATTTTCACCTGCTGATAAAGACATAACTGAGACTGGGCAATTTACAAAAGAAAGAAGTTTATTGGACTTACAGTTCCATATGGCTGTGGAGGCCTCACAATCATGGCAGAAGGCAAGGAGGAGCAAGTCATATCTTACTTGGATGGCAGCAGGCTAAGAGAGCTGGTGCAGAGAAACTCTCGTTTTTAAAACCACCAGCTCTCATGAGACCCATTCACTATCATGAGAACAGCATGGGAAAGACCCAGCCCCATGATTCAATCATTTCCCACCAGGTCCCTTCCACAATGTGGGGATTTTGGAAGCTACAAGAAGAGATTTGGGTGGGGACACAGAGCCAAACCATATCACCAAGTGTATACAAAAGTTGGTCCTTCATATATTTGGGTTTCAAATCTTGCAAATACAGTATTTTCAATCCACATTTGGTTGAGGAGAATCCACGTATAAGTGGACCCATGCAGTTCAAACCTGTGTTGTTCAAGGGTCAACAGTAATTTTATGTTTAATGAAGATGGAATAATACAACAAAAGTCACTACTGTTGGAATTATAATTATGATTTTAAGCTTTTAAAGTTGAATAATAATAGTTTCTTGAATATTGGTGTAAAACAGATTGATTTAAAACAGTAAAGTTTCTTGCAAACTTTTAAGATACTTTCAGGATGTGTAGAAATTGGTGGCTCTGGTTCTTCTATCTAGTCTCACTTAAAATTTTTTATTATTTGCTGTCAGAACACAGAGGTTAACTTATTAGCTATTGTATAATGTTAAATAGAATTTCAAATACAAGAACTTCAAGTATTTCTTCTATTTGAAATTCCACTTAACATTCAAAGTTTGTTTGTAGCAAACTAGGTTAGAAAATAGACTGCGGATGGGGAAAAGAGGACAATAAAATGGATGTATATCAATATTTGAGACACATAGCCAGGGGATGACTACTTTAGGTATAAATGGTGAAAAGCACAAAAATATATTGGTTAGGGAGGTAATGAAGCCTTGAGGAGCAAGAAAATAGGAAGTGGAGAAAAAGGTACTGATTTGAGTCACAGCTATGGTTAACAGCAAGGCTAGACTATAAATGCTTTGCTTTGAAATTTGGCTCCAATTTTCATATGCTTTAGTGATCCTGGGTAATTTGCTTACTACGTTTTTTAAAGAGTTATTTTAGGCTAAAATAGGTGTGTGTATATTTTGTAGGAAAACACTTTGTAAATTATACAGAGATATAAAAATATAGATTATCATTGTCATTCTGATTCTGCTTCCTCATCCATTCAGCAAAGAGGTGTGCTGTGACCATGACTGTTTGCTTTCCCTTTCATTTATTCATATTTGCCTTCTTCAGCAAATTTTAAGTAAAATCAAACTCAGGAAGTTGTCAGGGCTTAACTTTAGCAATTTTGATTATGCCATTGGTTTTGGTCTCTTCATGAAAATTTATCATTCTTGAGATGGAAAAGACCTAGGAGGTCATTTTGTTCAACCCTCCTTTTAAAATCGGGAAACAAGTCTAGAGAGAATTATATAAATGCTGGATTGCTAACCAAGGTATCTTATTTCCTAGCCTCCTGGGCTAATTCTTCAACATTGTAATTCTGTCCGCTTCACTTTACATTTATTTCAAGTGTGTGGCTTGGAAAATCTCACATAGGTAGATGTTGGCAGAACTAGGCAAGAACAGGGTTTTACTATCATTCTGTTATATAATATTTCTGATAGTCTTTGTCAATTTGTATTAAGTGTTAGTTTCTAAGGGGGGGGTGTGTGTGTGTGTGTGTGTGTGATGTTTCCCTTTCTAAATAGATTGCAAAACCTTTATGATCTTTGATTAAAACAAATAGTTTTGAGTGCCGACTATATGTAAATCATTGTTGCTGTTTTCAAAAGTCATTATTAATTGACCACCGTTTGTTTTGTGGGAAAGAAACAGTTTAAACTTTGTAGGTAACAAAACTTATTTGGGGTCAATAGGCTCGAAGTTTCACTCTAGAAAACTAACATAGTTGCTTAAAATATATGATGTACTTCTAGCTATGTCAAATAGAATTACTAATTGACAGACATTGGTACTCTTACAATTAGAACTCCTTTGAAACTACGATCCATGAAATGTGAAAATGAGAATAGGAAATTAAATTCTTTATTGGTTCTCAGGCAGCTAAACTGGCACTCCCATATTAAAATGTGTAAGTATTAATTTCATAATTGCTATGAAAAAAAATCTGTTCTTACCTGTTTACAAATGTATAAAACAAAAATAATGAACAAAAAACAAAACAAATGACTGCAAAATGATTCTACTGGAATGGAACCATGCTTGCAAATATTTACTTACCCATAAAAAAGAGAGCTTCTGGTCTCAGAAATAAATCTGTTTACAGTATATATGGAATTATACCAATATTTTTTGTGAGGTTCTTAAAATTATACTTAAAAATATGACACAATAGTGGAAAAAGTAGAACCAAATAACATACTCGATTTCAAAGCAATAATTAAATATTTTTAATCATTCCCAGCTAAGGTGATTTGATTTCAGGGTAAGAAGGAAAGTCATTATTTTGAGACCACATGGGTCTACTGGTACCCTCTCATGCATAACTAATCCTTGTCACATCACTCCAACTAGTTAAGCAGAAGTGGCAGTTTCTATATTCCACTTGCAGAGGTGTTGACTGCTGATATTTTATATTGTGTACAGAATGTATCACTGGGTAAGAGCAAGTAGGAAATTGTTCTAGCTAAGAGAAGGTTTGCATGTCAGTTACCCTTCCTTTTATTTCTCTTTAATATTTAGACAAGGTGATTAAACTTAAATTTAAAGTTTCTCAATGTCTTTCCATGTATCCTAAATAGGATGGTAATTCTGCAATATGAAACAGGGCCAATTAATCACCTTTTGAACTGATTCATGGAGCTAATTGAATGAAACTGGCTAGGGATACACACAAAATAATTAGTTTGTGCCTCTCAGATTGTCAGTATTGGGGCATTGTAATGTATCATTTTACCACATAGAAGAACACTAATGCAGAATAATAATTTCAGTCTTTTGAGGTTTTTTTCTTTTGCTATCAAATAAGCCTTTTCAGGTATAAATAAAGTTTAACATGTAAAAATAATACAGAAATTTTATGGTAGATGAAATAATTTTAATGTTTATAATCAGAAAAGCATGTCAATAATGAGATTAGTATATGGCCCAGTGAGATAGAGATAGAGATATAGAGATGATAGATAGATATATCTTAATCTAAAGCATATATACATATATGTGTTTTTAATTATTATTTTTAATTGACACAAATGTTCATATTCTGGAGTACATTGTGCTATATTACATTCACACAATATGTAGTGATCAAACCAGGATAATTAGCATATTCATCACCTCAAACATTTACCATTTCTTTGCGTTGGGAAAATTCAAAATCCTCTCATCTAGCTCTTTGAAAATATATAATTGTCATTAACTATAGCCACCCTACAGTGCTATATAATACTAGAACTTATGTTTCCTATTTAGCTGTGATTTTGCATCCCTTAACCAACCTCTACTCATACCTCCTTCCATGATCCTCTCCAGCCTTTCAAACCACTGTTCTGTTCTATACTTAACATAAGATCAACTTTTTCAATTTTGACATGAATGAGAACACACAGTATTTATTTTGTGTGTGTGCCTAGCTTATTTAATTTAACGTAATTTCTTCCTGGCTCATCCATGTTGCCATAAATGACAGATTTCATTCTTTTTTATGGCTGAAGAGTATTCTATTGTGTATAAATACCATATTCCCTTTATTTATTTATCTGTTAATAGATAGTTTGATTCCACATCTTGGCAATTGTGAATAGTGCTGCAATAAACATGTTTTTGGCTTACTGATTTCCTTTCCTTTAGATATATACCCAGTAGTGGAATTGCTGAATCATATGGTAGTTATATCTTTACTTTTTTGAGGAGCATCCATACTGTTTTCCATAATGGCTGTACTAATTTATATTTCCACTCACACTGTATAAGAATTCTCCTTTTTCGGCATCCCTGTCATTATTTCTTATTTTTTATCTTTTTGAGAATACCCATTCTAACTGGGGTGTGATGATATCTCATTGGGGTTTTGATTTCCATTTATTTAATAAGTAGTGATATTGAACATATTTATATGCTTGTTTGCCATTTGTATGTCATCTCTTGAGAAATGTCTGTTCAGATACTTTACCCATTTTGAAACTGGATTATTTTTTTTTTTGCTGTTGAGTCGTTTGAGCTTATTGTATATTCTGCATATTAGTCCCTGACAGATGAATAGTTTGCAAATATTTTCTCTCATTCTGCCAGTTGTCTCTTCAATTTGTTGTTTCTTTTACTATGCAGAAACTTTTTAGTTTGATATAGTTTCATTTGTCTATTTTTGCTTTTGTTGCCTATGCTTTTAAGATCTTAACTATAAAATCTTTGCCCAGACCAATGTTTTGAAGTGTTGTTTCTCCAATGTTTTCTTCTAATAGTGTCATTGTTTTGGGTCTTACATTTAAGTATTTATTCCAGATAAAGTTGGTTTTTGTATATGGTAGATGTATTAGTCCATTTTCACGCTGCTGATGAAGACATACCTGACACTGGGCAATTTGAAAAAGAAAGAAGTTTAATTGCACTTACAGTTCCACGTGGCTAGGGAAGCCTCACAATCATGGCAGAAAGCAAGGAAGAGCAAGTCACGTCTTAAATGGATGGCAGCAGGCAAAGAGAGAGAGCTTGTGCACAGGAACTATTTTTAAAACCATCAGATTTCATGAGACTTATTCACGATCATGAGAACAACATGGGGAAGACTTGCCCCCATGACTGAGTTATCTCCCACCAGGTCCCTCCCACAACATGTGGGAATTCAGGATGAGATTTGGGTGGGTACACAGAACCAAACCATATCGTTCTGCCCCTGACCCCTCCCCAATCTCACATCCTCACATTTTGGAACCAGTTATGCCTCCCCAACAGTCCCCCAAAGTCTTAACTCATTTCAGCATTAACTCAGAGTCCACAGTCCAGTGTCTCATCTAAGACAAGGCAAGTCCCTTCCACCTATGAGCATGTGAAACCAAAAGCAGGTTAGCTTACTTCCTAAATAGAGTGGGGGTACAGACATTGGGTATATACAGCCATTCCAAATGGAGAAATTGGCCAAAACAAAGGGGCTACAGGTCCCATGCATGTCTGAAATTCAGTGGGGCAGACAAATCTTAAAGCTCCAAAATGATCTTTTATGACCCCTTGTCTTACACCCAAGTCACGCTGGGATGCAAGAGGTGGGTTCCCATGGTCTTGGGCAGCTCTGTCCCTGTGGCTTTTCAGGGTACAGCCTCCCTCCTGGCTGCTTTCACAGGCTGGCTTTGAGTGTCTACTGCTTTTCCAGGCACGTGGTGCAAGCCGTCACTGGGTCTACCATTCTAAGGTCTGGTGGATGGTGGCCCTCTTCTCACAGCTCCACTAGGTGGTGCCCCAGTAGGGACTCTGTGGGGGGGAGGGGTTCCCACCCCACATTTGTCTTCCATACTGCCCTAGCAGATGTTCTCTATGAGAGCCCTTCCCCTGCAGCAAACTTCTACCTCGACATCCAGGAGTTTCCATACATCTTCTGAAATCTAGCAGCTTTCAGCCATGATTGTAGCAGCTGGAATGCGGGGCACCAACTCCCTAGGCTGCAAACAGCATGGGGACCCTGGTTCATGCCCTAGAAACCACTTTTTCCTCTTAGGCCTCTGGGCCTGTGATAGGAGGGGCTGCCATGAAGACCTCTGACGTTCCCTGGAGACATTTTCCTCATTGTCTTGGTGATTAACATTCGACTCCTCATTACTTATGGGAATTTCTGCAGCCAGCTTGAATTTCTCCTCAGAAATTGGGACTTTCTTTTCTATTGCATTGTCCAGTTGGAAATTTTCTGAAATTTTATGCTCTTCTCTATTTATAAAACTGAATGCTTTAACAGCACCCAAGTCACTTCTTGAATGCTTTGCTGATTAGAAATTGTCTTCCACCAGATACCCTAACTCATCTCTCTCAAGTTCAAAGTTTCACAAATCTCTAGGGTAGGGGCAAAATGATGCCAGCCTCTTTGCTAAAATATAACAAGAGTCACCTTGGCTCCAGTTCCCAAGAAGTTCCTCATCTCCATCTGAGACCACCTCAGCCTGGACCTTGTTATTCATATCACGATCAGCATTTTTGTCAAAGCCATTCATCAAGTCTCTAGGAAGTTCCAAACTTTCCCACATTTTTCCTATCAGCCCTCCAAACTGTTCCAACCTCTGCCTGTAACTCAGTTCCAAATTGGCTTCCACATTTTGGGGTATCTTTTCAGCAATGCCCCACTCTACTGGTACCAATTTGCTGTGTTCGTCCATTTTCATGCTGCTAATAAAGACATACCTGACACTGGGCAATTTACAAAAGAAAGAGGTTTAACTGGACTTACAGTTCCACATGCTGGGGGAGCCTCACAATCATGGCAGAAGGCAAGGAAGAGCAAGTCATGTCTTATGTGGATGGCAGCAGGCAAGGAGAGAGAGCTTGTGCAGGGGAATTACTCTTTTTAAAACCATCAAATCTTGTGAGAATTATTCAGTATCAGAACAGCATGAGAAAGACTTGCCCTCATGATTCAATTACCTCCTGTCAGGTTCCTCCCACAACACATGTGAATTCAAGATGAGATTTGGGTGGGGACACAGCCAACTCATATCAGTAGGGGTCTAGTTTTATTATTTTCCATATGGGTATCCAGTTTTTCCAGCAAAATTTATTGAAAAGATTGTCCTTTCTCCCATGGATGTTCTGGTGCCTTTGTTGAATGTTAGTAGGCTGTAAATACATGGATTTATTTCTGTGTTCTCTCTTCTGTTGTATTGGGTTATATGTCTCTTTTTATGCCATTTCCATACTATGTTGGATACTGCAGCTTTGTATTAAATTGAAGTAAGGTAGTATAATGCTTCCAGCACTGTTCTTTTTTTGGTCAAGATAGCTTTGGCTATTTGAGGTCTTTTGTGGTTCCATTCAAAATTTTTTAGAAATTTTTGTGAAGAATGTCATTGGTATTTTGAGAGAGAGTGTATTGAACATGTAGACTGCTTTTGGTAGTATGGTCATTTTCACAATATTATTACTTCCAATTCATGAATATGGTATGTCTTTTCATTATTTTTGTCCTCTTCATTTTTTTCATCAGTGCTTTATAGTTTTAGAGATCTTTCACCTTCTTGTTTAAATGTATTCCTTTTAATATTTTATTTGATTTGTATTTTACATTAGTGTGGCTAGTGTAAACTATGTGTAGTTTTGATTACCAAAGGTTGTCATCCTGACTTTCCTTAATAAATTGACAGTTGTGTATGGGGAAATAATTAACTTGATGAGATTATGGGAATATTCTGTGTATATCTAATATTGTAAAAGAAAAAAAAACAACTCAAAGAGTACAAACTAATTATGTCCTCATATATGAAGGTTAAAGTTTTCTTATATATAAAACCCAAAAGCCTTCAGATATATGGCCTTAGAAATCACCCTGTACAAATTTACTTGTCAAACATTTGATTATACTTAAATCCCTTTTCTATTTTGGTTATCCAAAGGAGCTAATTAGCAAATGAAAATATGGAGCTTTTAATAAATGTCTAATGGTAAGAATGAATGTAACTCATTCATTCATTCTCAGCCATTTAAATGCCTATAATGTGCCTGTGCTACCCAATGGGTCCAAACATGAACAAGATATGTTCTTCTCCTTAAGACACTCCTGAAATTATTCTCTTCTTTTCTGACCTAAATATATCTACAAAGTTTATTAATTTTTGTTTCTAAACATTTTCCTCATCTGTTCACCTCCTTCTCTCCTTCTTAACTTCTACTGCCTTATTTGTTGCCCACAGTAGTTTCTGTCTGGAACCCTTATAATCCATTGCCTCCAAATCGGTCCCTCCAGCATCTCCCCATTAAATCTGTCTTACACTGTGCTCGAATGATTTTTTTTTTCAGTAGAGACCTGATTGTGTGACTCTTGTACCTAAAACTTTCACTGCCCAGAGAATCAAGTCCAAATTTCTAGGCACAACCAACAGGTCTTTCACGGCCTCTTGGCATTCTGCCTTTCAAGACTCATCTTCCTCTCTCTATATGCCTGATTCATTCCTTATTGCAAAATTGGGTTTCTCAGTTTTCTTTAACAAATGATACACTTTCTCATGCGTGCACCTTTCTCTACTTGAATGCCGTAATCCACCGCTCCTCACCATATGTACCTTACAGATTTCTATATATCTTTCAGAGCCTAACTAAAAAGAGAATTCTTAGCATTTTTTGTTTCCTGATTCCCTACTCCCTAAAATAATGGAATTATCCCCTTGGCTGCCTTTGCATGGTCCTTTCAAAAGATATTACAGTTGTTTGTTGTAATCATTCTCTCCTGCTCCACTCATTTGCTTTCCAATGTTTCTGCTTTGTTTTTACATGCTCAGCAAATGGCAAAGTATATGACACATAGTAGGTATCTAATAATATTTGTTGACATGAATTATTTTAAAAAACAGTTGGGAATCAAGGCAGGCAGAACAATAGCTGATTATTTCCTATTAAATTAGAACATACAATGGAAGAACATTATTTTGTGAATACTTTGTATATCATAAATAATATTAAATCTGAATAATAAAAAATAAAAAATAATAAATATTTACCTTAGCAAAGAAAAATCCTTGTAAATATTACTAGGGTGCCCACAGATATTGCCAGTATCCTATTTTTAAAAATGATCTTTAAGATCAAGACTTTACTCTGATTCCAGGATGTTAGTGCAAATTAAAAAGAATATTGTGTTTGGATTTCACATATAGGCCTAATTCTAGTCAATACTCTTTACCAGGAAGTTATCTCAATCATCCTTTCAAATGGTTCTAGCCAAAGAGAAAGGAATTCATGGAGAAATTTGTCTGAGTTGCTTAAACAATGTTGAATAAATTTTAATGTGAGTATTAAAGATAACAGATGTAGAAGTAATTAAGCCAAATTATGCCAATAGAGTGATAGGTAGTGATTTAATGGTATTAATTCTAGAGATATCACAGGACAATCAGCAAGAAAGCAATTAACATGAAATGAAGCTTATTATCACCTTTGTAGAAAGCTTGGGGGTTATCCATTTCTGAGAGGATACTCTGTGTGATAACAGTGCAAGTAATATATAACAAAATTTGGAATAGTCTGTAAAGAAGGGATTGGAAATATCTGAAAGATAGTGTAGATGGTTGGATAAAGAAAATTAAACCAGCAAACATTCATGTAGGAAGGAAGAGAACAGAAATATGCTATGATTGGGAATCTCAAAAATCCTAAAATATTTTGTTTATATTATTTCTGGCTTTGGGCTTAAAATATATATATATTTAGAGCAAAAACATATATACAACACCTGTCTCTATTAGTCTGAAATTTTTCATAGGTGTAGGAATGATTTATACAAACATTTAAAAATATTTATTTTGTGATGTATCATTAAATATTACTAGGATATCTTCTAGGTACCCCTACCGTTTTACCATTTCAAGTTGGCATAATGAAAGTTATTACACATTTCTGTGAAAAAAATCCTTTGGGGCACCTGTAGAGTAAATACTGTGGTAGATGATCTATGCAGACTTTGGGGAAAAGTTATAAAGAAAACCTCAAGTATAATAGAACATGTAAAATATGGAATATTTAGGGGAGAAAAAAGGCCATTATAATCAATTTTGTCTGTCTACTTAATGGGAAAATTACAGTTTACAATTACTATTTGATAACATTTTGTTGAACATACCACCAATAATTATTTTTAATTTTCTGAATAGATATGTTGTTTTTATATGTTTTTATATAAATTGATAAAAAAACATTTCTTGCTCTTAAAAGCTCTGCAAAAACTGTATCCATTAAATATAAATGACACTATACTTTTTCTGTTATTTTAATCATGAGTTAGTTCTACATTTAAAAACTCCTAGAAGAATATTTGTTTCCTAACCTTCACAATTAATCAACCTCATATTCTATTTTTTTTTAAGAGAGGAAGATAACTAATGAAGGAAGCATTGTGGTATTTATAAACAGCAGACTCAGTCTTTTTATACTTAAGAACAATCAGTTGAGAATATAATTCTGTAATAATTAATCATCTCTTACAGATTTCTATTTCTTCTACTTGTCACTTAATCTTGTACTCTATTTATCCCATCGGATTTGGGCTCCAAAAATATTTTACACTTATTTAGGGTATGCAATATTTTCTGATGACTGAAATACAGTTTTGTTGTAGTGATTTTGATAAAAGTGAAATACATCATTTCAGATTTTTCTTAATCTACATATTATTGTCATTCTTTATACCAATTTTATTTTATGTTAGGGAGTTAGAAGAATTATTTTCAAGCTGTTTTTGAAATTACATTTTCTTCATTGCAAAATGTTGCTATAAAAAATCAGATTTAATTTTAAAAATGCTCTAGAGGAAGTGTGTACTACAGTTTACTTGATAAACCATTATTTCCTTAAGATAAAAATATTTATGCTTTTTTTTTCTTAATTTTGTTTTCAATTCTCCTTCAAGGGTGAAATAAACCTGAAATTTTAAACCATTAAAGAAAGACAGCTGGGGAAAGAAGCCATTACATTAAAGGTGTTGAGGTCAGGGATGATCATTTATTTTTCTGCAGGATGCCCAGCACCTAGCATGGTCCCTTGAACATAGTAAGTGTTCAATAAATATTTTTTAAACAAATAAATGAATAAATGTTATACTTTTAACAATAAATTTTTTCATACTTATTTTATACTTACAGGATAAAATGGAAACCTATAACCTATTGCTTTGTAACTAAGATTTTAAAAATTAACACTTTTAAAACTCATTTTTCTATCCAATAAAGTAAAAAAATAGAGTTTGCATCTGAGGTTTAGAATTTTCTTTCTTTACTTTACTAAGAGTGAGTTTTATTCAAAATCTCTCTCTCTTCCATCTTTGGTGATGGAAAGCAGCAGGAGCTGAGTACACAGCAAAACTTTTTTTTTAAGGTGAAGGAATTTAGAGTGTCAAAATAAAATATTCAGTTTCTCATTCAGTTTTTACTTGCCACATTTTACATGCTCAACAGCCATGTGGCTAGTGGCTACCATATTGGACAATGCAGAGACAGAATATTTTCATCATTGCAGAAAGTTCTACTGGCTAACTCAGGGCTAGAGGCTGCTACTGACACTGAGAAAACGATAAGATTAGGAGGGTGATGCATATTCATACATGAGATCACCTAGTGAGAGAATGGAAAGAAGCATAATGGGTGATTGAATGATTGAAGCCTTACATCCTGGGAGGCACCTAGGTGTTAAAAATAACCTCTTGAAGGTGATCAGGTTGTTGGAAAGGTGGGAGAAAAATGAGAAAATAGCATCACGTAAACAAAAGTCTCTACTTTTTCTTGAATGGAAAAAGGTAATGAAGTCCTCAATTCAAATATGGCAGCAAGGTCCATTAAGTTATGACTTAACCCCCAAAGGGGGGAAAATCGAGAATTTCTCATGACCTATTTGATTTTGATCAAATTTGTCATGCTAAATGAATATTACATCTTAATGTCGTAATAATGTTGGCACTTTGCATTCTGTTTTATAATGTATGTCACACATTGTTTTCCCTAAAATGAAGTGAGGTGGCAGTCATTTTTCCTGAGTTTTATTAAAAGAAGAAGAAGAAGAAAAAAAAAAACAACTAAAGGAACTGTAGAATCAAGCTGGTTTTCACAAAAATTGAGTCCAACTGCTTCACTTTGTTGATGTGGAAACAGACCTAAAGTGAAAGTTGATGTGCTCTCCACAATACTTGATTACATTGGTCCTATTTGCTGCTCTTATTCCTAGCACTGGAGGAAATATAAATTTAATAGATTGTGATTATGTCTACTAGAAGTGAAAATTTTGATTAATGAAGAGTTCTCATAATAGACTTGTGGGAATCATTAAGCTATTTTAGAACAGATAAAATATTATTTATTGAAGAAATAATTTTCATTTTTCCACAGGAGCTCACAAATCAAAAGTTTTCATATTCTTATAGAGATTCTAACAAAGTCTGTGGTTTATGCATAAATACCCTCCTCTGAAATATATCAAGTGCAGAGGTGGGAAAACCCACAGATAATAGCTAGCTTTTAAAATTGGCATTTTCATGCTAAGCATTCATTGAGTCTTTCAATATGACAGCATGTTTTGGGTTGTGTGAAAGAGAAATCGTCTTAAATTAGTCTGTCTTCTCAGTGGAAAAGAAGACAAATTGCCAACTTCCTAGTGCGTCACCACAGTAAGTTATAGAAGTTAAGGAATATAGCCAGGCATGGTGGCTCATGCCTGTAATTCCAACACTTTGGGAGGCCGAGGCAGGTAGACCATGAGGTCAGGAGTTCGAGACCAGCCTGGCCAACATAGTGAAACCCCATCTCTACTAAAAATACAAAAATTAGCTGGGCATGGTGGTGCATGCCTGTAGTCCCAGCTACTAGGGAGGCTGAGGCAGGAGAATCGCTTGAACCTGGGAGGTGAAGGTTACAGTGAGCTGAGATTGCACCACTGCATTCCAGCTTGGGCAACAGAGTGAGACTTTGTCTAAAAAAAAAAAAAAAAAAAAAGTTAAGGAATATAGTACTGTTTCTGTTGATATATAGAAGATTTGCAATTCATGCACCCAGTGATTCTGGAAAGAAGAGAGAAAATACTTTTTCTAGTACTCTTTGTCAAAGATGTCTGACAGGTCGATAAAACTACATTTAAATATACTAAACATGATTAAAATCTGTAGTCCTACATTCTCATTTCATGATTTCTTTTAGCAATGTGTAAATAACATTTCTATGATAACTAGGTAAAATTATTTTAAAATTTTAAAATAACAATAATAACAAAAGACCCTGGTGTAATAATCATATGGAAACATTAAAAAGCATACCTCGTTTGCTATACAAAGAGGTGACAAGTTGCTTAACACAAATCTCACAAAAACTAAAGAAATTAAGCTAATATCAAATTTTGGTAGATATCAATGCAATATATTTAAATAAGAACCCTATTTAAACAAAAAGCAAAACACTGAATCTAACAAGTGCAATGTTGATCATGTGTTATTTGCTTTTGGAAATTCTCTTGCTTGTTCTATCAATGAGTACAATTGCTAGATATAGCTTGGGTGCATTTTTGAATATCTCCATTTTTGAAGGCAGAAGGAGTTTGTATCACTTCTGTCTGCCTTTGAGCATCTCTTTTTGTCCCATGGACCTTAAATGGGAAATCAATGTAGGTCTTTCTTTACAAAGTAGAGTTGCAAGGGTTAGAGTCTATATGCAGAGGGGGTAATGGGAAGATATAAGAAGCAACAGCTATAGAGTTATATGCTTGATACTTGATTATCATCATGTAACATTTTTACAGTCAGAAAATCCTCATAACAATCCTGTGGGTATGTAGATATAATCCCTGTTTTCTAGTTGAAAACAAGTATTTGACTAGTCGAGTGATTTGCCCCAAGTTATACAACTTTAAAATGTCAGAGCAAGAGTTTGAACATGGTTTTATCTCATGGTAGGGTCTATTTGTTCCAGTAAGATAAATTAACAAACGTAACAGAGAACTAAATTTTTCTATTAGAAATTATACAGTTTTGAGAACTATGTTAGTAATGCTACCTTTTGCATTTCCTTGAATGGAAATAATTGTAGTATGTCTTAAAATATTTATGTTTTAAAAACAAATTTTAACTTTTTATCTCTTATTTTAATATTTCTAGTATGTAGATAAGCACTGTGGAGAGGAATTAATTGGTCAAATGAATTTTAAACTTAGAGTCAGTTTCTTCTATTCTTATACAGAGTAAGCAAATTGTAAGATGCAGTTTTAAGTGCTGATTCTAAGCTCTATTTTTATACATATTGTTTGTGTATATATGTTAAAATTATTTTTAAATATGTAGGTCCAAGTGCATTGAAATGATAACAGATTCTATTCTCTCCAATTAAATACTAATTTTCCTACTCATATCATCCCACGCATTCCTATAAAGATGTCCTGAGCTACCATTAAATTTCACTGACTTATATATTGGCCAGGAAAGCTAAATTTGTTTTTGGTTTCTAGGTCATATTCCCTTGCACATTTGGGTGTGTGTGTAGTTTAAAACATTTGTAATTTGTAAACTGTAGACCAAAATTGTAGACACAAATGTTTTCATATACAAAGGTGTCAAAAAACTGTTAAATGTTATTTTTACTTATTTTAAAATGTTAAGTTTAAAAGAATTATAGTTTAATCTTTTCAGAAGACTGACATTGTCACAAGCCTTTAAGTTTCTCTGGGGGTTGGAAAGTGTATGTGTTAATAAAATATGCAAGGTCATTAAGCTGGCATGATTTAAAGAACCTTGGTAAGTTATTCCCTCCCTTCATCCTCCCCCTTCATTCCACACATAACTTTCTGCTCTACTCATGACTTTTTTCCCACCCATCCATTTATTTTCTACAACAAAAAGAATGATAGTAACTGCCTCTGATAAATATCTGGAAAAAAAAAAAAAACCTGCACACTCACAAGCCATGCAATGTAGGAAAGAGGTGCCTGAGACAATCCTTCTCTTGTTCTATTGTGCTACATGCTTTCTCTGGTGATGCAACCTTCATTTCAACCCAATTGCCCCTCACATGTAAATCTAACTGGCTTTGTAGATATGAATAGCTGTGCCCTGTAGCAACTAGACAGAAATGAAAGGAATGTACGCTTAAGTCTGCTGTATAGTATTTTACTACATGGTTGATGTTCGGCTATACTTAAATGTTGGAAAATATTGGTACATTACTTCAGACACTAGAGTTAATAATATTTGAAGTGGTGAAGTTTTAAAAATATATGTTCTCTAGTTTTGCTGTAATTTATTTGTGTAGCACTGTTAGGTTATTAAAAAACACTGTTAGAGATAAACTAGGTGTGTGTCAATTTTAATACTAAGTTAAAATTTAATAACTAATGAAAATAGAGCTACTGTTTTAATCCACAGCAACTTACTGATGACTATATAATTTGATTTTTATTGCATCAAAACATGTGAGGACAGGTGGTCACAGCTGATTATAAAGAGGCCCTTACATAGGTCAAAGACATGATTATATCAATTTGGTCAGTTCTATTTGAGGATATTTTCAATCGGTAAATTCTATCTAATATCAAATGGTCTTAATAAGTAGTTTATGATTTTTCCAACATTATGATACATGGCTATAAATTATTCTCATACTTTTATTTTGTATATACAGCGCAAATATCAACTTTTCTTTGAAATACTCTCCAGCTTCACAGAAAATTTGTGGTTTATTCATATACCAAGTCTTTGTCATAATCCTCAACAATTCTATAGAAACATTTATTTTCACAGCCTTCTCCCCAACTGGACTGAGATAAAAAGGCTGCCTCCTTCTCTGATTCTTCTTAAAATATTCTTCATTCTCTACTTTCTACTTCATAATAGGGAGCCTAGTATATAGTCATCACCTTTACAAAAAAGTAAAAAAATTAGCCAGGACTACACGGATGTGACACTACACCTGGCTAATTTTTTATTTTATTTTTTCGTAAAGGTAGGATCTTGCTGTGTTGCCCAGGCTGGTCTCAAACTCCTGGGCTCAAGAGCTCCTCCTGCCTTGGCCTCCCAAAGTGCTGGGATTATGGGCATGAGCCACCATGCCTGGCCTTGTTTTTTTTTTTTTTTTTTTTTCTTGGCTGCAATCTTCCTGCATTAAATCTGTAATGGAGTCATTATCAACAAAATTCTTATTAGGCAGTAAGTCATTCAGAAGATAGAGTCAGTGTATAGTAATATGCTTTTACTGGTTTGAAGACTGTGTGGGTTTCTTATTGCTGCTTTAACAAATTACTGAGAACACAGTGGGTCCAACAACACACGTTGTTATCTGGAAGTCAGAAGTCCAAAATGGGTTTCATTAGACTAAAATCAAGGAGTCAGCAGAATTGTATTTTTTGGAGCCTCTAGAAAAGAATCAGTTTCTTCTTTTTCAGCTTCTGGTGCCTATCTATGTTCCTTGGCTTATGGCCTCCAGTCAGCAATCTCATCACTCCAGTCTGCTTCTGTCCTCACATCTCCTCTTAACTCTGAACTTTGTCTTTTTCTTTCCCAAAAAAGGACCCAGAAAAGGATTACACTGGGCTCACTTAGATAATCCAGGACAATTTCCCATCTCAGGCACCCTACATTTATTGTATCTGTAAAATCCCTATTGCCATGTAAGTTAATATAGTCACATATTACAAGGATTGAGGTGTGCCCATTTTGGAGGGCCATTATTTTGCCTATCACAAGGACATTGATATAGTCATACGTTTTCTCCCCATTCTGTTGCCATTTAGGTTATTATTGCCATTGCTCTTCTTCTGTTGTGTTTGAAATAAAATTCTGGTTTAGTGGTTCTTAGGATCATGAGGCACATCAGCATGTCAATATCACCTCTGAAGTGCATAGCAAGTAATTTGTAACCAGACTTTTTAAATGATTCATTCCTTTTTAAATGCATTAGTGTATAGGCAAGGTCATTCCCATAACTTATGCTCTTTCTGCTAATGCCTTGAATGGGAGAAAAAGGAATGGATATTACAATAAGCTTACAAAAATTACATATATCCCAAACCTACAATAAGTGTCTATTGTGGCTGTATTAATATTAATTATAGCTATATCAGTAGCTGTAATTATAAATTATAATTTAAAAATTTGTGATAGTAGGGGGTGTTTATCCAAGCCTGGTACCTGTCCAAGAATATTTTATACCTATGAATGTCATTTTTCATGCTGGTCATGGATCAGTGAACAGATTTTGATACTTTTTGCGCTTGTGGGTCAAAAGTTAATGCACTGTGAATAGCTAATACAGTCTACAAAGAAGCTTAGGTAAATACAAATAATGATAATGACAATAAAAGCAATAATAAAAATTGTGAAATGTAGTCAAACCAGATTGGAAAAAATATGGTAGCAATTGTAATTTAGAGTAATATTTATCATTGTCATCTTATTGGGGAAAGCTGTATGTAATTAAATACAGCCTGCAATCTTTTAACAGAAATGCACATTTGATTTAATTAGCTTTTTCTTTCAATAAAACTTACTTGCTATTATATAAATTGCTTTTTAAAATCACAAATTACCAAAAGCAGCTAGTGTCTAGTAAATTTTGTACCTCTTCCTACCAATAAAATTTCAGAAGTCTGCTGATATTTATCGTTGGCAATAAAATAATTCTGCTGATGTATTTTAGTTGATTAATGTGCATTTCATTTTATAACAAACTGGAAATACATTTCTAAGATACAATAAATTGATGGCTAAATCTATTTCAAAGTAATACATAGTGGTGATGTTTTGTACTATTCCATGATAAAGAAGAAATAAGCACTAGTAAAAGAAATTTGGATATTTTAATGAGTTAGGAAAGAATGAGAGAAGCCACACTTCTATTAAAAGAAACAAGCAACAAAACACACACACATACAATCTGTGCTTAGACTGAATAGAAATATGAAGAGATAAATGACCTCATATGCATTCAGTGGAAAGAAAAGTTTGAGGCAATGAAGCTAAACATAAAAGAGGAAAAGCAAATGTAACCTCAGTGACCACAAGCTACAAAGTCCAAATAGAAAACCTGGGAGTATGAGAGGATGAAGCTATAAAACCTCCAGCAAAGAGCTTAACAGCAATTAAAATAAAGACAAATTTCTGGGATGGATAAACAAAGTAGCATATTACAAAGGAAAATATACTAGTATCATGTAAGAGTTTTTTTTAGTAACTGCTTTCAAATAATTCAATCATAAACAATGATTTCTGAGGTTTTAAGCTCATTATTTTGGTTCCCTGGTTTCTCCTAGGATGCAGTATAGAATCTCCATGCCTGGTGTTTATGTACCAACAGAAGCTGCTGCTTCTTTCTTTCATTATTTCCTTTTTAAGTGAAAGTTAATACCTTTTATATGTTACAGAGAACAGGCAGAAAAAGCCACACTCCCACTATGCTACAATGCACTGAGGATCAACTGAGGGACGATTATACACATGGCTGAATACAGTTTATTCATTTGTTCTTTGGATTTGTAGATAACAAATGGTGGTATTCTGTAACATCTTGTGTGATTAGCAAATGTAAGCCCGAAATGAATCTTTCAAACAGTTTTGAAACAGTTTGATTTTCAAAATTATATAGACATTTCATTCTGATGTACCCAATTCATGTGTGTATCTCTTCCAGTCTTCTTCCTTGGAAGTCACCTCTGTTGGGTACACAAAACAGTAGGGACAAAGATTTAGATTTGACACATGCATTAAAATCATTACTGTTTGTTTGTGTGCAAGTATACCTTAAAAGAGTGCCTGCACCCTGACATGTCATGATAATATTATCTTAGAGATTACAGTTAAAGAGACCATATTAAGTACCTTCTCATAATGGAATATTTTGAAAAACTCAGTTGTGAATACCACTGAAGCTGAAACCACTGGATTTGAGTCTGAAACAGGACAGGTTAACATGACATTCTATGTGATACTGAATTCTACTTCATGACAAATAATAGTGTGATTTGATTCAATTCAATATAATGACAATTTTTTGAAGAGCTTTTTTTGTGAAAGGTCTCAGCTAAGCATATGAGAATAATTAGAACACAGTATAAGAGTTTTGGCAGTTTGAAGACCAATGTTGAAGGAAGAAATGTTAGTTGCACATGTTGAATACACACACACACACAATCTTTTATGAAGAGTTATATTTTAGTGTACTATGTAAGTGACAGAAAATTAGCTTTATACTTATATTGGCCCATACTGGAATGTGTATTAGAATATCCATACACTTACTTAAAATTTCTGTAATTCTTAAACCTCTATCATCGGGCTTATTATGTTGATTACTTATTTAAAAACTGGATTAATTGAATACAGATGAAAGGTAAAATGTTCAGGATGGACACTAACTATTAACTTTTAAGGATACCCAAGAATGGTTATGAAAAACATGTTCCATGCTACAAATACTAGCTCATAATAAAAGAGAGGGTGGAAATCTTGACTTTTTTTTCTGGGAAAATGTAATGATTAGTTCTCATTAGTTTAATAAGTCACATTTTTTTAAAATAGAAAAAAATAGCTTTTTGTAGGACAAAGTGGGGGAGTTGACTGGAAATGTTAAGTGGAATGTATTTTTTCACCTTTTGAAAAATTTGGTATTGGCTGGGCGCGGTGGCTCACACCTGTAATCCCAGCACTTTGGGAGACCGAGGTGCGCGGATCACAAGGTCAGGAGATCGAGACCATCCTGGCTAACACAGTGAAACCCCGTCTCTACTAAAAAATACAAAAAATTAGCTGGGCGTGGTGGTGGGTGCCTGTAGTCCCAGCTACTTGGGAGGCTGGGGCAAGAGAATGGCATGAACCCGGGAGGTGGAGCTTGCAGTGAGCCGAGATAGTGCCACTGCACTCCAGCCTAGGCAACACAGCGAGACTCCGTCAAAATAAAAAAAAAAAAAGAAAAATTTGGTATTAATTAGTATTTTTTTCTTTCCATTGACTTCCTTTCCTTACAAAATAATTGATCATATTATTTCCTCCTATTAACTTCCAATGGCACTTTTCAAATATATTGAATACAATCATATGGGTTAGGCTTATTACTTATCAATTCCATTCGATATTTGAACTTCAGCTTTACCTAATTAAATTACATTTCATCCATTGGTAAAATTACCAGATTTTAGAAAAACTAGTGAAGCACATGGAGCCTAAATATGCTGAATTTTACTTTTTCCTTATAATAAAGGCTATGCTAAGTTTTCACATATCCTGGTGTATTAGTCAGGGTTCTCCAGAGGGACAGAACTAATAGGATATATATATATATATATATATATATATATATGGGAGTTTATTAAGTATTAACTTACACGATCACAAGGTCCTACAACAGACTGTCTGCAAGCTGAGGTGCAAGAAGAGCCAGTCTGAGTCCCAAAACTGAAGAACTTGGAGTCCAATGTCTGAGGGCAGAAAGCATCCAGTTCGGGAGAAAGATGTAGGCTGAGAGGCTAGGCCAGTCTCCTCACGTTTTTTTGCCTGCTTTATATTTGCTGGCAGCTGATGAGATTGTGCCCACCAGATTAAGGGTAGATCTGCCTTCCCCAGCCCAGTGACTCAAATGTTAATCTCTTCTGGCAACACCCTCACAGACACACTAGATCAACACTTTGTATCCTTCAATCCAATCAACTTGACACTCAGTATTAACCATCACAAGTCCAACCCTTGTCAACTTGAACCCATACAGATCTGCTGAGATCATACATGATATCCAAGTAAAGACAATAAGGTCATAATTATGCCTAACATAATACAACTATCCTTCATACAACTGGAAAAGCACCAATCCCCAACTCAAATACTATTACATAAAGTTAACAATACTTAGATGCTGATATGAAGTCAACAAATCTTATGTCACATGATAAAGGAAAAGGAAATAAAATGAAGATATTTTCTTAGTACAAGTGTATACATACACAAACATGTTTTTAGCAAAAGAAAGAGGAAATAATCATGACAATTACAGTCCTCGTTTCTGCAGCTGATCATGTGGTTGTAGCTGGTGTTGATGACTACCTTCTTCTACTATCCATTCTGTATTCTCTTTGACTTCAGCAAGCACCTCAGCAGGTTGTAGGTTTTTTCCCCTGGTGGAGTGACCCAAACCTTCATTCCTGAGGGGTCTGGACCATTTGTAGTCCTGCCTGGATTGGGCTGTTGTAATTTCCCATTGACCCCAATCACAGGGCATGGTAATACTAAGCTATGCCCTAATGGATCTCCTGTATTCCATGCATACGCTTCCTTACCTCCATTATGGAGTAGTAGTCTGATTTCATCTTGATAGTCCGGGTCAGTCACCCCAGCCAACACTGTAACTCCCTTCTTAGCCTGTTGACTTAAAGGTAGGAGGAGCCTAAAGTGTCTAGCTGGCAATCTTAACTTCCAGTTTAATTGAATCATTGTTGTGTCTCCTGGTGGCAGCATTCCTCCCTCTGGATCGAAGACCTCTAGGCCAGCAGAATGTAATTCCGCAGGAACAGGAAGCAAAAATTTTGCTAGTGGATCACTGGGATTAGTGGTAAATGGTGCCACTTTTACTTCCACCCCTTGATTCCTGGACCCGTGAATCCTGGCTATGGGAGAAACAGTACCATATATTGGATGCTGATTCAGATCATACACGGCGTTTGGAGAACATTGCCCCAGCCCTGCAAAGTATTGTCACCTAGTTAGCATTGTAATTGTGACTTCAAAAGGCCATTCCACTGTTCTATCAATCCAACTACCTCAGGATGCTGGGGAACACGGTAAGACCAGTGAATTCCATGAGCATGAGCCCACTGCCACACTTCTTTAGCTATAAAGTGAGTGCCTTGGTCAGAGATAATGCTTTGTGGAATACCATGATGGTGGATAAGACATTCTGTGAGTCCACAGATATTAGTCTTGGCAGAAGAATGGCATGCAAGATAGGCAAACCCATATCTGGAGTAAGTGTCTATTCCAGTGAGGACAAACCTCTGCCCTTTCCATGATGGAAGAGGTCCAATATAATCAACCTGCCACCAGGTAGCTGGCTGATCACCCTGAGGAATGGTGCCTTATAGAGGGCTCAGCATTGGTTTCTGCTGCTGGCAAATTGGGCATTCAGCAGTGGCTGTAGCCAGGTCAGCCTTGGTAAGTGGAAGTCCATGTTGTTGAGCCCATGCATAACCTCCATCCCTGCCACCATGGCCACTTTGTTCATGGGCCTATTGGGCAATGACAGAGGTGGCTGGGGAAAGAGGCTGAGGGATATCCATAGAATGGATCATCATATCCACTTGATTATTAAAATCCTCCTCTGCTGAGGTCACCCACTGGTGAGCACTCACATGGGAAACAAATATCTTCACAGTTGTTGACCACTCAGTGAGGTCCACCCACATGCCTCTTCCCCAGATTTCTTTGTCACCAATTTTCTAATCATGCTTCGTCTAAGTCCCTGACAATCCAGCCAAACCATTGGCTATGGTTCATGAACAGTATATAATTGCACATCTGGCCATTTCTCCTCCCATGCAGGGTGCACAACCAGGTGCACTGCTCAAAGTTCTGCCCACTGGGAAAATTTTCCTTCACCGCTGTCCTTCAGGGGTGTCCTAGAAAGGAGCTGTAGTTCTACAGTTGTCCACTTTCAGGTAGTGCTTGCATATTGTGCAGAACCGTCTGTGAACCAAGCCCTAGTCTTTTGTTCCTCTGTCAACTGATCATAGGGAACTCCCCATGAAGCCATTGGTGCAGGTTGGGGAAGAGAAGGAGGGTAGCAGGAGTGGAGACCATGGGCATTTGAGCCACTTCCTCATGTAACTTACTTGTGCCATCAGGACCTGCTCGAGCCCAATCACATATATACCACTTCCATTTGATGATGGAATGGTGATTTTCATGACCCAGTTTATGGCTAGATGGGTCATAAAGCACCCAGTTCGTGATAGGCAATTCAGGTGGCATGGTGACTTGATGACCTATGGTCAAATGTTCAATTTCCACCAAAGCCCAGTAATAGTCCAAGAGCTGTCTCTCGAAAGGAGAGTACTTATCTGCAGAACATGGCAGGGCCTTGCTCCAAAATTCTAGAGGCCTCTGCTGTGATTCACCTATGGGGGCCTGCCAAAGGCTTCATACAGCATCTCTATTTGCCACTGATACTTCAAGCACCATTGGATCTGCTGGGTCACAGGGCCCAAGTGGCAGAGCAGTTTGCACAGCAGCCTGGACCTGTTGCAGAGTCTTCTCCTGTTCTGGACCCCACTCAAAACTGGCGGCCTTTTGGTCATTCGATAAATTGGCCGGAGTAACACACCCAAATGAGGAATGTGTTGCCTCCAAAATCCAAATAGGCCTACCAGGCGTTGTGCCTCTTTCTGGGTTGTAGGAGGGGCCAAGTGCAGCAACTTATGCTTCACCTTAGTAGGAATGTCTCAACAGGACCCCCAGACTACTGGACTCCTGGAAATTTTACGAAGTTAGAAGGTCCCTGAATTTTAGTTGGATTTATTTCCCATCCTCTGGTATGCAAACATCTCATGAATAAGTTCAGTGTGTTCGCTATTTTCTGCTCACTGGATCTAATCAGCATAATGTCATGAATGTAATGGACCAGTATGATATCTTGTGGAGATGAAAAGTGATCAAGGTCTCTCAGAATAAGATTATGACACAAAGCTGGAGAGTTGATAAACCCCTGAGGTAGGACAGTAAAGGTACATTGTTGGCCTTGCCAGCTGAAAGCAAATTGCTTCTGGTGGGCCTTATGGACAGGAATGGAGAAAAAGGCATTTGTCAAGTCAATGGCTGCATACCAGGTACCAGGAGATGTGTTAATTTGCTCAAGCAATGAAACCACATCTGGTACAAGAGCTGCAATTGGAGTCACAATTTGGTTAAGCTTACAGTAATCCATTGTCATTCTCCAAGATCCATCTGTCTTCTGCACTGGTCAAATGGGAGAGCTGAACGTGGATGTGGTGGGAATCACTACCCCTGCAACTTCAAGTCCTTGATGGCGGCACTAATCTCTGCAGTCCTTCCAGGGATGTGATATTGTCTTTGATTTATTATTTTTCTAGGTAGAGGCAGCTCTAATGGGTTCCATTTGGCCTTTCCCACCATAATGGCCCTCACCCTACCAGTCAGGGAGCCAATGTGGGGGTTCTGCCAACTGCTAAGTATGTCTATGCCAATTATGCATTCTGGCACTGGGGAAATTGACTGCAGGATGAGTCTGGGGACCCCTGAACCCACTGTAAGTTGGACCTAAGCTAAAATTCCATTAATTACCTGACCTCCATAAGCCCTTACTTTAACTGGAGGATCACAATGATCTTTTGGGTCTCCTGGAATCAATGTCAGCTCAGAGCCAGTGCCCAGTAGTCCCCAAAATATCTGACCATTTCCCTTTCCCCTGTGCAGTTACCCTGGTAAAAGGCCTTAAGTTTCCTTGGGGAAGGATGGGAGAAAGATGCACTGCATAAATTGTCAGTAATGTAGTGGGGTTCTTCCTCAAAGGGACCCAGCCTCCCATTCATTCAAGGGGTTCTGGGAGTGTAAACTGACTGAAGTATGGAAATTGGTTGAGGGGCCGTGATTCTCTGTTTTTCTAATTCAAATTAGTCTTTTGTCCATTCAACCTAGAAGTCTTCTCCTTATATAAATTAAGTAGGAATGCAGTAGGCTTCCTATCAATTTCACTTCTAGGAACACGGTGATTAATTAGCCAATGCCAGAGCTCTACATGAGTCAGACTATTCTTATTGCTGCTTTGTCTCTGCTGTCCATTATGGTAGCCATGCCCACCTTGCCTTTGATGGTTGAGCGCTGCCACTTGGCCCCTGCCACCTCTGGATCCAATTATCTCTAATGCATTTAAATTTTGTAGTTGAGTGACTGTGGTTCCCACTCTTAGATCTGACATACAGAGAAGAGCAATTACAGGGCTCTTCAAAGATGCAGGTGCTGCCCTCACCAATCTGTTTCGCAAGGTATTTGTCAAGGATATATCTTCTGGACCCTCCCAACTGGGATGAGTAGGTCTAAAGTGATTAATCCATGCCACCATCCCTATCTCCCTAAGCCTTTGGATCCTTTTCTCTACCTTAAACCAAGGGAGATCAGGCATTTCCAGCTCACTCACAGTGGGCCATCTTTTAATCCATATTTCAGCTAACCAAGCAAATAAACCATTAGAACCTTTTTTTTTTTTAAGTCCCCAAGCTGCAACATTAAAAGCAGAGCCCCTATTTAGTGGGCTCAAATAAATAAATTCAGCCTGATCCAACTCTATGTTCCTTCCATCATTATCCCATTCTCTTAATATCCATTCCTATGCCTGTTCTCCAGATTTCTACTTATATAGATTAGAAAACTCAAACAGTTCTTTTTGAGTGTAGCTCACCTCATGAGTCACATTCTCAACCTCACCTCTGGGGACCTACCGGAACTTAGTCTGGTTATAGGTCTAGAAGCAAACAGAGGTGATGGGGGTGGCTCCTGAGGAGAATCAACATTATCATGCCTGGCAACTGCCTCAGGGGAGGCTATCACCATTGCCTCAGGCAGAGCAGGCAGGCTATCACTGTTGCCTCAGGCAGCACAGGGTTTTATTTCCTCAGACAAAGGTGGAAAAGCTGATGGCAGCATGGGTTGGGAGGGGATGTTGCCACTACTGGGGATGGAGAAGCTGTTCCTTTTGACAAAAAAGGTTCATCAGAGTTTACAAACTCAGTATCCCCAGCTTCATCAGAGTCCTCTCACATGTGCCCGTTCCAAGATGCAGGGTCTTATTCTTTTCCAATCAATGCCCTCACTTTAACAATAAACACTTGGTTAGGCTGTGCATGCATCTTTGGTTGCAGATCAGCCACTCACATGATAGCATGTCTATTTTTCCACAATTTCAGTTCTTTCTCTAGAGGAGATAGGACTCTCCCTCAGGGCAATCTTAGGAGATCTGAGGCTCAGTATCTGCTTCTAAAGCCCAGAGACAGAATCCCTGAGTTCATCATTTTCTTTCATCACTTTGTCCACTAAACAGGAGCAAGCAACCAGTTTCATTATGTTCCTTGGTTCTCCACATATGGTCAAAGGTGTTATGTATAGAGTCACTAAACTCCTTGCCTCTCACGAGTGGTGAATCAGGAGTGTTAAATGCATTTATTTTGCATAAGTCTCTAAACAGTTCATGTCAAGTACTATCGGTGTTCTCCATATGATTAGAAGTAGATTCCATAGCATTTTGGGGTCTAGTCATATTAAGCAGCCAACTCTAGAAACCCCAAAACTGATGAAAGAATGCCATCCTTAATATTCTGTTCCTCCAGAACCACTTCTGGTACCAAAATCTGTATTAGTCAGGGTTCTCTAGAGGGATAGAACTAATAGGATATATATGAGTTTATTAAGTATTAACTTACATGATCACAGGGTCCCACAACAGGCTGCCTACAAGATGAGGAGCAAGGAGAGCCAGTCCAAGTACCAAAACTGAAGAACTTGGAGTCCAACATTTGAAGGCAGGAAGCATCCAGCATGGGAGAAAGTTGTAGCCTGGGATGCTAGGCCAGTCTCTCCTTTTCACATTTTTCTGCCTGCTTTATATTTGCTGGCAGCTGATTAGATTGTTCCCACCAGATGAAGAGTGGATCTGCCTTCCCTAGGCCACTGAATCAAATGTTAACCTCTTTTGGCAACACCCTCACAGACACACCCAGGATCAATACTTTGTATCCTTCAATCCAATCAAGTTGACACTCAGTATTAAGTATCACACCTGGCTAATTAAGGACATCTACTTTTCTTTGGATAAGTTAGTGATAGTATTGTTACTATCTTTCTACTAAATGTGTTGCACACAAATCCTCCTTTGAACTTCCGGATTTTATTTGAGTTGCAAACTCATTATTATATCCTACAGAGCACCAGATTCCAATATTTGAATATCTCTCTAGTAGTATACTCAAGTACATCTCCCCACCCCTGATTTACCATGCTACTATACTAGCCTCCTTTTTGTCCTTCACATGTAAAACAAGCTCATTTTTAGTAAATTTCAGGGCCATTTATACAGGGCTTTTTATATTTTTTTATTCATAAATACTTTCCTCGGGTGTTGGAATGACAATCTGCATCTTATTAGAATAAATTCTAATGTTATTTCTGGTTATTTTTATTAAATCAAAAACTTTCTTATCCTAACCCCACCAGAAACTTTCTATCACATTATTGTTTTCTTCATAATAATCCATGACTAATATTTTGTAAGTTTCATACCCGCAGAAATAATGCATTTCAACTATAGAGAACAGTGTTAAATTAAAATACCAAAGCTATAGCAGCAGAATTTCATACCTTAGTAACCTGAATGGGTAGATTTTTTTTTCATGGGGAGAAAGGCATATCCTAGAATCCATGAATTCATAACCAATGGATGTCTTCTAGATAGTAAGTTTGGAGAAGGTACATTTGTCATAGCTGAATTTGTATATTAAAGATCAAGTCTTCATAATTTGGTTGAGTCAATGGAAAACCTGATAAAGTTAGAGATACATTTTATTGCAAATGTAGAAGTGAGGCAGAATATTTAATTTTGTATGCTGATGAGCTAGGTATTCCAGCTGTATTTCTTGCAACATAACCACTAGCAGAATAATCTTGAGGCAGTCTTTTACCTGTTCTGGCCTCATTTTACTCATCTGTAAATTTGAGCCTATCTCAGCAAGGACTTGTACACACTATCTAAGGCAAATCTTGAGAAGTAGTGAAACGCTGTTGAAAGTGTGTTCCTTTCAAAGCTAGTGCTTACTTTCTAATAGTGTGATTATTGGAGAGTTACTTGGTCTCTCTGAATATTGAAAGGGCATCCAGTTTTTCTAACACAATTTATTGCAAAACGCACCGTGTCTCACTGGTTTGGTATGCTACTTTTATCATGTTTAATTCACATAAATATATAAATCTGTTTCTGGATTCTCTGTTTTGCTTCTTTATTCTGTTTGTCTGTCTTTGAGCCAGTATCATAATGTTTAACTTTTAAAAGATGTAATGGCTCTTGCTGTACATTCATTCTTCTGGTTTAATGACAATATCCCTCAAATTTCATCCCTTCTCCAAAACCACCATCTTACCAAATTGTAATTTTGATTGAAATTACATTAAATGTACAGATTAACAGGAAGCTAAGGAAAGTGTTTATATTATCATTAACAGTTTGATATGCATTTACTCAGTTCTTCCATTCATTCAATACAATTTATATTTTCCAAAGTTAGGATTATTAGAAATTTAACTTGTAATTGTTTTATGTATGTGTTTATTCATAATTATTTAGTTATTCACAAACACTTATAGGGTACCCATATTATATCATATACTGTGTGCTTACTAATTGTTGAAGATATTAAAATTCATACATGCACAACACACACAGCATTATGCTTTACCTTCAAGGAGCTTATAGTTTAAAGGAAATTATCGATATTTGTTCACCAGGAATTTTGCCAGTAGCTTTTCATAAGACATCTTATAAGAACCAACATTTAATGGTATTTTTCTCCTGGTATTTATAAATGTGAAGACAACTGAACGTGGATAGTAACTTACTAGAATTTATATAGTAAGCAATAATTAAAGCTAGGAGTACTATCTAAGTCTGGCTCCAAAACACATTTTTTTTCTTCCCATTATAGAATGTTAGATCACATCTGTCCTTACAGTTATAAAAATGTATTAAATTTACCTGGTAGATGTTATCTGAATTATGAGCACTAGTCTAGAAACAAACGAACAAAAAAAGCAGCCACCATAGGGCTAGCCTCATAAATGTAAAACTCACTCTAAACATGTGCAAACAGATACTCATGAGATAACACGGTACACAGGGCTAAATTTATGCCCAGGATACTATGTAAGCAGAACTAGAGAATGAGTAGGTGCTCTGAGGGATCAGAGAGTAATTGTGATGAAACATCAGGGTGGTTTTCTTAAGGAGTTGATTTTTTTTAAGGTAAGTCATAAAGAATAAATAAGATAGATGAAAAGGAAGATGAGGTATTCCAATTAGAGGAAATCATAGAATAAAAGTCATGGAGGAAAGAAACAGAATGCTGTGGACAAAAACTACTCTATAGACAGTACAGTGTTTCTAAGGCATAAAGAGCAAGGCAGAAAGTCACTACAGAATCAGGCCTAGGAGGTAGACATTAACCCGATTATGGAGTTCCTTTTGTGACCTACAAAGGCATTTGAACATTATTCTGTAGCATGTACAGTAGAGAATACTTAAGAGCTTTTAGTCGGAAGGGGAGGCATAATTAGGCAGACAGGGCCAGACAAATGAGTTTATCCTAAAAATTTACTTTTGACCAACCTTTCTTTTTTTTTTTTTTTTTGTATCAGAACATGAATATAAGTAGCATAGGTTAAAAGGCTTATCACTTCCTGGAGTTTTCTATTTATAATATACAGTAAAGGAGAATTCTAGTTATTACAGCTCTGCAGAACTCAAAAATTCCTACATAAGCCATCTGATTTTACTGCCAAGTTCATTCTCCAGCTGAGAACTTTACCATTAATGTGAAATCCTTTAGCTTGAGAGCAGGTAGGAGTAAGGGAAATCCTTGTATCCCAGAGAGCTGGAATAAGTTCTAGCAGACTGCTTTGTTTAGTAATCTCTCTGTATTCTCTAAGCCAAACTTATTTAGGAGCAGTTCTTAATGTGGGGAAGGCAGAAAAAAGACCACCAAGGATGGGCACAATGCAAGTGTTCTTTTACCTTACATTTGGTCTTTGCTAGGTTTTGTGAATGTCCTTATTGTAGATAATTTACCTTGCCCTTAGATTATACGGTTTGCTTTACAACCAGTCTTTGGGTTTTACATGGCCCTGGGATCTCTAGACTTACTCTCTTGCTTGTACTAAAACCCTCTGGTTTACCTAGTCTCCAACCCACTCTTTTCTAGCCTCTAGTGCTTCCATTTATAACCTCTAGTTTGCCTGGCTTCCAACCTATTCTTGTCTCTGGTGTGCTCTACCCACTTCCATTCTTTGCCTGCTGGAATTAATGATGAAGCATTTAACTTAAGTCTAACCTGCAAAAGTCTCTTTTGTTTGAGAAAGGTTCAGCCATTCTAGTTATGTTCATGGGATTACTGTTTGAAGGTTTACTGGCAAATATAGTTTGAGTTTTATTGTGTCAACCTTACCTTTTGTTACTTGAGCTGAATACATACAGAATTCATTTATATATTTTCTTCCCATGTGTCAAAAATGGCAAATAATATTCTATAAAACTGTTGTATTTAAAACTTGAATGTAGAGAATCTGAGACTTAGAAAGGAGAAATGAAATCTCTTGAGAGACTGACACAAGATCACATAGCTACTTAGTAAATATTTATCTTATTCTTTTTCCTCTTGAGGAGATATCAGTGCGTTTCTCCTGGAAATTGAATCACCTATCAATGTAAGCTGGCTAAGTCTTTTAATTATTGTAGTATATTTTCTTATCATATTTGGTAGATGTCAGTCATGCCTCCTTGGAGATAATGTGCCTTTCTAAATTTTTTGTTTTTCATTTGTAGAATGATGTCATATTTATTTCTTTTAATATGTGATTTATAACTGATATAAACTTTTTAGTTTCTAAATGAATTGTTTCAGTTCAGTTTTAAGATCTTACTGATTGCTTTTTCTGAGGTTTTTTATTTACCATGTCCTGTTTATATGGCTGACAGTGTTGACTAGAAACTTATTCTAGAGATTACATGTACTCATTTATTCATCAATTTCTGGTTTTCTCTATGTTATATAGAATGATTGACACATTTTTATGGCACATTTTCCTGCTTTTATGGTTATAATTACTCTGTTGTCTTGGGCCATATACTGAATTTTCTATTCATTGAGGATGATTCTGAATAGAGAATAATTTTTAACCCCTGGCATATCTGGGAACTTTCTGGGACACACCATAAGATAATTATTTCTTTTTTTTCTTTCACCAAAATATTTAAATATAAATTTGTAAGTGCTAAGTCAGTTTACATAGTATTAAAATATAATTTTTAAAGGCTGGAGCTTTGTGATCAGAGAACCCTGGGATCAAATCCTAGGTCTGGAGCTTGAGCCATGTATAATTTTAAGACTGTGTTTTCTTATCTAAATAATATTAACATTTATCTCAGGGCAAATATGAGTAAATTAGGAAATACATGGAAAAGACTTCGTCTAGAACTTGGGATTTAGTGTGTGCATGATAAAGTTTAGCTTTTATCATTGGCTTTGTTCATGTTTTTATTCTTGCACTATAGATTTCCTCTAATTATGCCATTTATTCCATTTTCCTCTGATAGAAAAATTTACAAAAATTTATGTTAGTTTCTTATAAACAGGAGTCTTTTGATATCACCATTTAGAATTCCAGAGAAAAGCAATATTATGTGATCAAAATAAATAGGTGTTCACATTGTGTAGAATTCTCCTTCTGTCTACAAGTGTTGCCCAGAATTATTTATGGTGTCTAAAATTTAACATGAAGTCTATAGTTTGTAAATCTTGGAGGCTACTCAGAGAGTGACAACAACTCTGTTGATATTCCCTTAGCTAGAAAAGAAATACTTGGAAGTCAAGATGTGTGGTAATAGGCCAAAGAAGGTTTCTCCTGGGGATTAGGTAGTATGGTGGGAGATGGGCACTGAAAACAGGAGGGCACCAGGAGGAATATGAACGTCATCTTTTTTTGTAATTTCCTCTGGTCATGTCTTGATTTCAGAGCTCTTCTAAACTCATAGCTTTAAAAACAATTTCCTATGAGACTTAGAAATGAAATTGTTTCTTTCCTGTAAGAAATATGAATGAATGCCTAAAAAATTATTTCAGTTATTTGATAAATATGCTTGTAAGTAGAAAAAAGTTTGAGTTCAGCTTCAGATCAAAGAAATCTGGACTTTAAATCATTTGTTTCTTGAAAATTTTCTTTTTTTCTTCTGCAAATGGATAAAAGATGGAAAATCTTGAGCAGTAAACTTGTTGATATTTTACATTTTTATCCAATAGGCAGGTTAGAATAGCTGCACATTTACATTGCTCTTCTCAGTTGTATGTAATAAGAATGATCTACATAATAGAAGAATGTGAAACCTTGTTGTTCTGATTCCATATTATAAGATTACAAAAGAAGTGTCTGCTGGAACATTGAAGGAGAATGGAACATGTTCTGATTCTTAAAACTAGGCTTGCCACAAGAGAGGATTCCCTTTGAGAATTTGAAGATTACTAAGGTGAATGTGTCTCTGTGTGTGTATATAAATGGGTGAGATCTCTTGACTCCGTGGATTCCAAGTCGTGGTAAAAAGCAGTGTAGTTATTTTTCCCCCTACATTCCCCCTACTCTTACCCCAAAGACCACCTGAGAGTCTATGTGAGAAAAATATGTGTTATTTAGTTCTTCAATATTCCAAATTATATAGGGAAAATATATAATTTTATATAATGTTTTAAGGTGTAGAAGACTTGTAGTATCCATAAGCACCATCTAGATACTTTAGGGAAAAATATTTTCACTTGACCGTATCTCTGGCTTTCTAGCAGCTCTGTAACTCAAACAGTGTCCAGTCATATGAAATCATATTTGTATTCATTCATTCTAGGGATTTCAGAATTTACTATATCCACTATGCTTTAACTGTTAGTGGTCTCTAAAACTCCAGAGGACACAATTTAGATTACATGGATGTAAATTTGCACTATGAAATTCTATTTTAGATTGGTTATTCTCTTGCTGACCCCTAAGGGGTAAAATGATCTGAAACATGCTTTTTAAAAGCATGTACAGGAACTGGAACATAAAGTCACAAAATTGAGTCACCTTGCTTAATTTCACTTTGTGAATTATTGGTTTCCTGAGAGGTAGTTTAACAGCTGAACAGAGGAAAATAATTCTCAAACTTAAAGTATCTCCTTGGGCATCCCTCTTCCATGTAATGACACTATTAGATTGCATGACAAAAATCATTGGTAAACAAGGCTTTGAATTTGAATGCGCACTGCCATGCATAGAATACATTCATCACCTCAACATACAGAGCGTTCAATGTGTTTGATTTGTTATGTTGAAGATTATTGTGTCTTTCTATTGATTTACTACAGAATTAAGATATAATAGATGATATTTTCTAATGTTTCAAGATATTTATATATATATATATATTACTACCAATGTTGTGTATATAGTTATAGCTCTTCTAAGAAAGAATTTTTGTGAAGGACCTATTTTTTTCTTGGATCAACTGTTCTTGTTGAGAACCTGGTATGCGAGTAAGAAATAAATGAGGCCTGAAAGTTGTATTAAGGAACACCATTTGCAACTTTTTGTAATTTGGCAATTTTTAAAAGTGAATATTTTTCTGTCTATAAAAATACAGGTGATTGAACATGTTGGCCTTTTCAAAATCATATATAATTTTTTCAGGGGTGAGAAATTTGAAATTAACCAATGATTTCTGAATTTATTAAAGGAATATTTTAGTCTTAGTAGAAGAAAAAGTTCTACATGTAATAGGAAGGTAAAAAGAAAATTTTCTCTTCTTTTATACAGATTCCATATGAATTCTCCCACTTATAATTGATGTCAATTGAAACTTAAATAACAAAATCCATTGTAAAAATGTCAGTTAGTGGAAGTTTTTAGAAAATATTAATTATCCTGTGAAGGCTACTCTATCTACAAATGAAGTATTTAGCTAAATGCAGTATAAAATTTCTAAAATATTGTGCTTTAAGAATGCATAATATGTAACTCTCTATACTGTAGTATCGGATTTATATGTTATAAATAACTTTTCTACCACACCAAAGCTCTGGAACATATGAAGGGGTACATATAACCCTTCGATGTTACAAATGTAAGCACTAGATACCCCTTCATATATTCCAGAGCTTTGGTTATATGGTAGAAAAATACCACGTAACACTGTATCATCAGACTTGGAGATGATTCCAGAAGTTTGTGGCTGCCATTACTATTCTCACCGACCATCTGAATAACTCAGGGAAGAGATGAGGCAAGTAAATTACATGAGTGATTCTTCAGTGAATGGGCAAACTAAAGGATTGTCTCTCAGAAGTCATTCTTTAAAAGAATTTTCACCTTTCACAACTTCTGTGGGTTATTAATGATGTGAAATGTGTTTCTTGAAAATAGAGCTTCATAATTTGCAATGATGATTTAAAAATCTAATTTGATCCTTATCAACTAATTTGCAGTGAGCTAATATAACTGCTAATTACTGCTGTTGGTGATATTTAGACATATTGAAATCTAATTTTGCCTTAAAATTAGAAAATTTAAGGCTATATTTACAGAAGTCAAGTTATTTAACACTTAGCAGAACGCACCTCTGATCACATTATATATAGAGAGAGCACCCATTAAATTTTTAGACATAAACTGATTCACAGTTGGCTGGAAAAGTTGTATAGCACCATGATCCTAACTATTTGCTATTTAATCATATTACAAGTAACTTAAAAGCAAATTGCAACCAGTAATATATTTCACAGAAACATAAAATTGCTGACTGTTTTTTAATATTACACTCCGGAAGAAAAGGCATTTACAATTATTGTCTAAAATGGCATTTGTTAATTATAAAATTCTGTTTATCTTTATTAACAAGCATAAAAAAATTAGTATTGTATTATGACCATTGAAATTCTGATTCCACCTCCTTTCAGGAAAGGCCATCCCTCAAGGTGATAGCAACAGAGATAGATCAATCTAAGAACAGACAACCCGGGTTACAAAATGACAGTGAGGTCCTGTCTTTCATTTGCCTTTTAATTGATTTCAATACATGCTTTAATCATTGGAAAACAATCATGGACAAAGTAGTGAAAAATCCTTGATTTGGTAGAGATTATATTTTCTTAAAAGTTGACAAAATAAATAAAACATATGGAAGCCTAGACTATAAGTATTATGGAGAATAATAAATTAGGAAAGAGGACAATGAATGTTGGGAGATTGTAGTTCCACATAGGGTGCCCCAGGGAGAGATTTACTGAAGAAGTGGCATTTGAGTAAAGATCTGAGGGAAGTGAAGATGCTGGTGAAAGCATGGTGCAGACTAATCAAACAGCAAGTATGAAGGCCCTGTGATGACAGTTCAAGGAAATAGTTAACACTATATATTGATGGGATAAGAAAATGCAAGGGTCATGACAGATGTCATCATAGAATAATAGGGGAAGGAAAGGTATGTAGTAGACTTTGGCTTTTATTCTCAGACATAGGAGAAGCCATTGAGGAGTGCTAAGAAGTGGAGTGACCTGATCTGATATACATTCAATGAGAATTACTCTTGCTCTTTGGTTAAGAATACACTGAACAGAGTCAAAGGCAAATGCAATATTCCAAGTAAGAGATTGTGTTGACTTTATCCAGAGTAGAAGCAGTGGGGGCGATGAGAAGCAATGAGATTCTGTATACATTTTAAAGGGAGAGGGAGCCTGCAGGAGTTACTGAGAGATATGATATGAAATTTCAAAGAAAACAAGAATAAAAATAGTTACAAAGGTTTTTTGTTTGTTTGTTTGTTTGTTTTTTTATATGAGCAATTGGAAGGATGGAGTTGCCATCAACTGAGATGAGATGAAGAAGAGCATGAAAGGAGCTGTTTAGATGAGAATATAGACCAAGAGATCAGGAGTTCATGTGACATGTGCTTATTATGCCACCTGCCATCCAAATAGAGAGGCTGAGTAGCCTCCTCCTGGATATAGGAGCGTGAGGTTCTGGAGAGAGGTCTGTCAAAGAGGGAATCAGTGTCAATCAGTCTGAATAAAAAATTGAGAAAACATCAAGGATATGAGAAGAGATACAGGAGTAAGTCTATGTTTCCTTCTAAGGAAAAGCAGTGCAACCACATATTTATTATTTACATCAATGTGACCAGGTTCGGGGTCAGAAGGTCGTTGAAACTCAGCACCACAATCTCAATCTTTGTCTCTGTCTCTCCTTGTCTTTATGTCACTGTCTCTGTCTCTCACTCTCACTCTCTCTTGCTTCCCCCATCCCCCATCTCCCACCTCATCTTTCCTCTTGCTTTCTCAACATGAGATTGAATACTTTTGGAAAATAACTCTGTACTCAATGACTTAGCTGCCTCATGCTAAACAAGATTGGTAATGGGATCTCAATATGTATACAACATAATATTCTTCGAATATAAAAACAGCATGCAGTTTGAGACCAGCCTGGCCAACATGGTGAAACCCCATCTCTACTAAAAATACAAAAAATTAGCTAGGTGTGGTGGTAGGCACCTGTAATCCCACCTACTTGGGAGGCTGAGGCAGGAGAATCGCTTGAACCCAGGAGGTGGAGGCTGCAGTGAGCCAAGATCGCACCACTGCACTCCAGCCTGGGCAACAAAGCGAGACTTCATTTCAAAAAAAAAAAAAAAAAAAACCAACATGCAAAGTAATTGCAACCTGCAAAGAGACATAACTGACGGTAGATAGAAAGCAATTTTTCATTTTAAGGAATTTCTCTTTATTAACAGGTTTTATGTTTTAAAAATGTTCTTCTGGCTTCAGTAAGATGTTTGATATAGACATGGTGTAGATTTTAATAATATGACTGCTAGTTATATTTTGCTTACACATTTTTAACACATGTGGTTCCTACTTAAATAAAGCACATCGTATGTATGTACATAAAACACAAGTATAAGATGAAAAACAATATTCAAAGCTGAGCTAACCTGAATCTAGTTCCTTTCATAAGCATCATTTATTTTCTTTACCACTTGCATTTTAGCAAAGTGGATTATTTAATCTGTCCAACAACTATAATGTCTATTTAAGTGGTTCTCTCATCTTCATTTCATTTTAAAGCAATGGTGCAATTCTGCGTATGTATGAATCCCATTACTTCTGCCTGTCTTCCAACTTAATGTTTCAGTGTAGAAGGCAAACTATAACAAATATTAATTAAAAGAACCTATTAATTCAAATTATGAATTAAGTATTTTCGCATTTTATTTTAATTACTTTCCACAATTGGGAATCTTATCAGCATATTTATGTCAAATATAGGGAAGCATTATATGAGGTCATTAGGTGAACAGGCTCTGGGGTCAGACCTAGACAGGTTTGAATCTAACTGCCATGATTTCGTCATGTGTTCATCATGTGTTATTTAGGAAGATAATTACCTCTCTGTGCCTCAGTTTCTTATTTTGTCAAATAAGAATAATAATAGGACCTACCTGAAAATACTGTAAGGGAGAAGAAAATTTATATAAAGTGCTTAGCATAATCCGTGGGCATAAGAACTTAGTAAATGTAGTAAATTTTGGTAAATATCATATGAAATTTTAGAGGGGGATTCTTAGTTTTTGATTTATGACAGCCTCCTCCTTTGATATACTCAGCTATCCATGCTTGTATAATCCCTTGAAGACAGAGAGCTCCATTGTGTCCTCAGAAATCCTGGCTTTGTGTTCTGATTGTTGGAAGCTGGCCTGTGTGGATGATTATCAGTAGACTCCTGTGCTTTCTGGGTTTTGTTTAGGATTGTCCCATGATCCATTTGGAAAGCCCCCACAGAAAATCAGAGAGAGAGAAAGGACAGTGAAACTAAGTATTTTTTCTCCTGGTTCCCTCTCTGTGAGATCTTCTTAATCTGTGTCTTTCAAGAGAAGGTCATTGCTGCTCTGAAGGAAGCTGCATTTGTAAGTTTCTCTTTGTTCTATAATCTCTCTCTTCCCTGCTTTAGTCTTGCTGGGCCTGAGGCTAATGCCAGCTCAAATAAACTGCTCTCATTCCTGCACTGTTCCTAGTAATTCCTTTACATTGCTTAAACCCTTAAAATTAATAACTTTTATATGAACATTCTTTAAATTATCCTAATTTGAATGTCTCATCAACTAGTTGCTGGGAATCTGACTGATACACTGGGGAATACATAACCCCTCCCCTGAAGTCAGTGCATTTCCTGAGTGCTGCCTGGGAGTGCACTTGTATCCCTCTATCTGTTATGCTACAGATGTCCCTTCCTTTCCCAGACTTAGTGAGTATGCACTTGTCTCTCCTCTTCTTGATAACAAATGCATGGGCTCAACCCAAATCCATCTACCTTTCCTCTAGCTTCAACTTCTCACTGGACTTAAGGTTTTATTTTACTTTATTTATTTAAATTTTATTTTATTGTGATAAGAACACAAAATGAAATCTATTTTCTTACATTTTTAGTATACAATACGGTATTGTTAGCTATAGGTACAATGTTTTGCACCAGATCTGTAGACTTTCTTATTAATTTTGCTTTACTGAAACTTCATGCTCATTGATTAGCCATTTCCCATTTTCTCTTCTCCAGTCCTGGACAATTATCATTTCACGCTTTGGTTCTATGAATTTGACTTTTTCAGATTCCTCATATAATCTTTCTTCCTGGTTTAGGTTTCAAAAACAAAAGCCAAGAAAGGAGATTATCTTTGGAAAGACCAGTGAGGCAAGGAAATACAATGGCCTAGCTATTTCCTTGGAATTTAAGAAAAATATAATATTTACAAAACATAAGCTGATAAGAAAGATGAATTAAAGCATTGTTCCAACCACTCTGTACGTATAATTTAAGAAAAAATGGTGGTATAAGAAAAAGTATTTTCTACTGTTTAAATATTATTATCATTTCCTGTATACAAAATTCGTGCCCAATTTGTATGTCATTCTTGAATCCATAGCTTAATAAAAATAACTAACAAAAATAAGGTTTCATAAGTGATTTGCCAGTTTTATTTATATATTTGCAAAGATGGAGATGATTTAATCTATGTGAGATTGAGATCCTTTCTACTATGTACACCTTCAATATAAAGACATTATTATTCTTTCTCAGTTCTGTATTTCTGAAAGTCTGTCAAATACTTTAAAAAATGATCAGATTTATGCAAGTGAAGCTTGCAGAATTTGCATTTGCCCTCAATCCCTCTTCTTCCTCTAGCTTTTCATGTGTCTTGCCTTTGTTCCCATTTCACTAAGCAAGCATTGGCCTGCTGCTAACGCACTCAAGTTTCCCCACAAGCTCTCACATTCCCTGGAATATTAAACAAAAAGAGCAACCAGGACAGGCAGACCAATTTCTTTCAGGTATACTGAATAATTTCCAGTAAGGCTCACTAATATTTCCTTTATTCTCTAACTACTCAAATTATTGCTAGTTTCTCTCCTTACCAGAAAATAAAATTTATTTATAGGAAAAGTGAATTATATGACCAGTGATGCTATTTTATTTCATAATAGTGAATTTTTATTGTGTTTTTCCCATATGGCATAAAAACTATCTCATACAGTGCAAAACACTTACAAGCACTCTCACAATTATTTCCACTTCCAATGTGCAAATCACAGGGAACCCAAAATAAGTTTGAAGGTGCTGTAAGAGTAGGTTCTAGGCAGAATATACAGTACAGAAAGGGGATAACTTTTAAAACTAGCATAATGATTGATGTGTCTTGGTTTTCTTAAGTCCAAGTATCAGGACTGACAATATGATAAACTGTCATCTCTACCTTAAACTCTCACCCTTGCCTTTCATTTGCAAATGAGCAAGCAAGTGGCCTGTTTTTAACACATGGACCATTAACTGCCTTCTTCTATTTGCATAGTAATGATAGTGAGTCAATGGTGATTTACTGCTCTGACTTGTATCATAAATAACAGATCATTTACGCTGCTAATTACACTCATTTCCATATCAATAATGCATTCTGGGTTGGGTTGGACTACTGCATTAGAAAATGGAATTGAATGACAAATTGATTTCCTACTAAAATGGTGTAAAACAGTTGTCTATTACAAGAAGATACTATTAAGTAATGTAGATAAGTGCAAAAGACATTTTTACAACTTATCCTGTAGCTTGAATCATCAAAAGTATAGATTGGTCAGGAAAATATTTATTCCGTATACAAACACAAATGTGTAACATTTGTCAGCACTACTTGGCTAGAGTATGGCTACCCTGAGCCCTCTGTCTCACATTTACTGTGTGGGTGGGCCAGTTAGCTTTTAGTTCTGCTATGTGATCCTAGACTGCACTCACAATCTGTAATAGTTATTTTTAAAATATAGGCTTTACTTCAAAAGGGGTGATTGTGTGAGAGTGTGGATAGGTGGTGGTACAAGCACATCATTATTACTAAAGAAACATTAAAGTTTAATATATGCCTTATAGATCAGTGATGTTAGATATAAACACACAGGAACCTTGAGGAACTTTTATATTCACAATAAATATATTTATGGTGCATACAGATGTATGTTTAGAGAAAGCCAAAGAGCAGTGGTAGAGATAAAGAAAGAGATTGAGGTTTTCTGAAAACTTTTTAATAAAAATATCAGCTTCTCTATTTCAGCTGCAAGAAATTACTAAGACACTTGAAAATATACATTTAGAAGAAAATGTGTGATGAAAGAGATGTAATTTGTATAACCACAATCTTTCTAATAACTATTAGGTTGGTGCAAACATAATTGCATTTTTTGTCATTACTTTTAATGGCAAAAACTGTAATTACTTTTGCACCAACCTAATATTTTAATGTACATTTGGAAATAAATGCATGTAAAAAGTAACTAAAACAATTCAAAACTTATTCTCAGGTTTGCTTGGAGCCTTCTATAAAGAGTGATATCACGTTCAAACTTAAAAGTAGAGAACAATGACAAGTAATATATTTACAAAGTTGTTAGAGTCTAAAATAGATTATAAAGAAGTTCAGACATTGTAAAATGTAAAAGGAGATAAAGTCTCAGATTTGAATTTTTAATATAAGAAGACATTTCTGAAGATAAATGATTGACTACGTGAACATTGATTCAGAAGAAAAGTTTATGATTATAATTAAACCAAGAAGCTGCTAATTCACATGATTAGGTGATTTATCCTGCATGTTAATAATTTGATTTTTAAGGCATTAGGTGGATAGGTACAACAAAATGAGGAATACATAAACTTTTCTATCTCCCCAAATGTGGGTTAGAATGATGGATACCAACTAGCAAGAAAATGTTAGGAAAAAGAATGAAGCAAGGACAGTGATTTAAAAAATGTTGTTCATTGATAGATCAGTTTATAAATAGTGAAGTGATAAAGACGCATACAGTGTAACCAAGAAATGAAGAGGAGATGGAGGAATGATGAATTTGTTACATGTAATTTTCCTAAGATCTGAAAAATGTGTCCTTCTAAATCAATATTACATTTATACTGTAACCAATGTGACCAAATTGCAATTATGTTAAAATATGGATGTGTTTTATTTTGAGGAGACTTTTTGATATTATTGTTTCGAATAACCACTGCCTGATTATTTTTGGAGAAATACACAATTGCTTTGTAAAAATATACTGATTATTGTATAAATATATAAGGATACATATGTGTATATACACATATATATCTATTTGTATACATATATGTTCATATGTATGTATCCTTATATATCAACACATATGATATATATTATATATTATATGTAAAATATATATCTGTTATATATTATATATCACACATGTTAAAGTTCTAAATAATTTTTTTAATGAGAGCAAATATTGTCAGCCTAAAGTTTATTAAAATTTGATTTACTTTTACTTCAAAAGAGTTAATGAATTAGATATATGATACTAAATTAAATTCTTGACTTTAGTATTACAAATATTTTATAATGATAGTTTTGAGAAAGCTTAGAAAAATCTGCTAGCATCTATAAAATGTCATATATAAAAGATAGATTTGTTGTGTTCATATTTCTGTGCAGTACTTTTTCTTCACGGATACATGGATAACATTAGATATCACCTGCACCATTATTTTTCTTTATGTATAACTAAAATGACATGGGTCATAGTCTCCAGTAGAAGACCACAATTAACAATTTGATCAATTATCTTTCTGCTTATACTTTCATTTCTGAAGATAAGTTAAAGGGTTTTTCTTTGTTTATAGACATAAACTAAGTATTTGTGGATTTGTATATTTTTGGATTTTCCAACTCTTCTCTTTCACAACATTCCCCTTCTACACCAAAAACAAACAAACAAAAAAAAGAAAACAAAAAAATCATTTGTTAATCCAGGGTAATCTATTTTTATCTGATTACTATAGGTGAGCTATAGCTGTTATTAGAGGTCAATTCATTGCTCCAGTAAGAAATCAACTTGATTTGTTTAGCAAAGTTTTAGTATATGTACTATGTACTACTAGTCTGTAAAAATACGTGTTAGAAAATAGCAAGGCTCTCTTTTTTATATAGCTTTGAAAAGTTGTTCTAATTAGAAGAAAAAATAAGTGGGCTTTTATGTGCATAGATGGACTTTAAGTTTCTTTTGGATATATGTGGATATATGTGCATGGGGAATAGCTTGAAGGGGAGTCAACAGGAATGGCACAGAATTTCACTCATTCTGTAGGCTCCCTAGTGGCAGGGAAAGTCCTACCATTGTAAGGTCCGGGCACAGTACCAGACACAGAGTAGGTAGGCATTCAGTACATATTTACTTAATGACTAATCAGTCTGAAGTCTTGAAAGTAAAACCAAGATAGTCTCTTTGGTTCTAATAGCTAAGTAGGTAGTTGATTATAGGATGACTTGATGTATTCTATACATCAACTTTGTATTAGCCCCAAGGAGACTCAGACACCAAAATGAATTCTAAGATGAATTGCTAAACAACATCTAATAAGAAATAGCTTATATTAGGCCATGATTGCCAATGATTATGATTAATTATTGTAGATTGTATTTTAGAATTTATTGCTTTTAAAAGCTTATCATTAAACATAAAATTCCAAAAAGTTATTTAGGTTTTAATAATAAACTTTTGGGAATTTGGGAAAAAATACCTCATGTACAAAATCTGGGCCATAGGCACACTCTCCTATAGCATTGGTTCAGTAATTCAAATCATAAAGTCAAGTGAGTGTCTACTCTCATCAGATGAAAGTATACCTTAATGAAGGGTTCTCTTTGCATGGTGTATCACCTTCCTTAAATTTGAATATACAAACACAAAGCTATCAAGAGACAGCATGAAATGCACAGACTTCAATTAAAGAGTTTTAGAAATAGATATGCATGCAGTATCACAATTATTTTTATTTTGATTGTGCTATATGGGTAGCAATTAGCATTTAATCATTTTCATATGTATGTTTGTACACTAACCCAGAAGCTTTATACAGCAGACAACTTATATGTAGATAAAAATAAGGCACATGCGTGTCATACTTAGTTGCTGCTTTTCTACTTATAGTATGAACTGAAATGATCAATATGGCATTTTCTCCCTGAAGATGCATGTTATTTTGCCAATGGTTACCAACTCTTGACATTACTAGTTGAACCTCTATACATGGTCTTTTTTCAGCTCAAAGGTGACACCTCTTTTTTCTGTGATTCAGATAATCACTGTAGCTTTTGACATCTTCTGCTGTCACTTTTTAGAAAGATAGTGGCTGCGTTACAAAGCTTTTCTTTGTGCTGTGTATGGTGACTGTAACATGTTTTCAGCCCATATGACTAATTGTTCCTCTATGTATGCTGAGCATTCTGAATTTGCTTATAATTGTATTTTTTTTGCCCCCTTCACTTACCTAAACCCTATATACTTAAGTGTCATAGATATGGTTATGTTACTAGCTTTACTCATAGTATTTATTTACACAGATTATTTTACATTTTTCATCATTTATCCTCTTACTCAAGTTATTATTTTGGTTTCTTCTAAAAATATGGAATATAGAATTCATATATTAAGAATAAAAAATTCTTTAAAGCTATTGTACTCTGTGGTATTTCACATAATATTAATCAGCTATTAGCAATGACTGGTATATACTTCCCATTGAAAATGATGTAAGGTCTGAAAGGACTCGTTTTGACAATTTTATATCACATATTTATATTTACCTTAGGTGGTTCTTTTTAATGTTTTAATTTGGGACCACACTAATTTCTAACTTGGTAACTCATCTCCTACCAAAATTAATATCAAGCAAAGAAAAATGGTTTTCTGAATAGAATCTACTAGTCTTTTATATCTTATAATGGTAGACCACTGATGAGGTAGAACTCCATAAGAGCTTTGCTCTCACAGTAAAATGTTTTGGTTGTGCATGGATTACACCTGGTGAAAGTTGGTTAGTACTGTCTAAGTGGCTTAAGACAAATTTATTTTGATTTGTATTGTGATGACTTTGCGAAGCACCAGA